>NW_018128083.1:234343-237752 GCF_001952655.1 Monopterus albus | reverse complement strand
CATGAAGTGCCCTAAATGTTAGCACTAAAATTTTAAAGTCAATTCTAAACCTGACTGGTAACCAGTGAAGTGAAAATAAGACAGGCATAATATGAGCTCTTCTAGGGGTTCCTGTTAAAAGCCTCACTGCAGCATTCTGCACAACCTGGAGATAATTCACAGTTGACTTATTGTAACAGATAAGAAGGGAATTACAGTAATCAACACGTGCAGAGATAAAAGCATGCATAATCATTTCCAAATCAACCTTTGATAACATTTGCCTTAGTTTAGAAATATTCTTTAGGTGATAAAAACAATTTTAACCACCTGTCTTACGTGGCAATCAAGAGACATAGTCTGATCAAACATAACACCAAGGTTTCTGAGGCTCGACTGAACAGAGGAGCCCAATGAACCAAGGCGTTGTCTGATTGACGGGATCTTATTTACAGGTGCAATAATCAGCACTTCAGTCTTATTAGGGTTTATGTGAAGATAGTTTCTGTTGAACCAGTTCTTGATGGATGACAAGCACTCTAACAATGAAGCTAAAAAATGGAATTCAGAGTCATTAAAAGAGCAATAAATTTGAACATCATCAGCATAAAGATGATAAGACACCTTTTTAAAACGCCAAATTATCTGACCAGGAGGATAGATATATAACAGAAATAAAAGTGGACCCAAGACTGACCTATATGGAACACCACATGACAAACCAGCCACATCTGACAAAACATTATTTATAGCGACATTAAAAGTTCGATCACTAAGATACGAAGAGAACCACTGGAGGACAGATCCAGAGAACCCTAGTTCAGACTGAAGCCGACCTATCAAGATTCCATGATCGACAGTGTCAAAAGCAGATGTTAAATCTAATAAAACCAGGACTGTATAGCGATCGGAGTCCGTGGCCATCCTTATGTTACTTGAGACTTTAAGTAAAGCAGTCTCAGTGGAATGTATCTTCTGAAAACCCAAGTGAAACTCATCAAACAGTTGATTCTGCTCCATAAAGGTAATAAGCTGTCCTGCTACCACTTTTTCCAAGACCTTTGCCATAAAAGGGAGTTTTGGTATTGGCCTATAATTCTTTGGTTCAGACTGATCAAGATCCGTTTTTTTAAGAATTGGATTTACAATCGCATGTTTAAAATAACCAGGGACAGATCCAGTCTCAAGTGAGAGATTCATTAGTTTCACAATCCAGGGACCAATCAAATCAGACAAACTTAAAATCAAAGATGTAGGTAAAATATCAACAGGGCTAGCGGATGGCTTAATCTTTCTTATTCAAATCTTCACATCCTGAAAAGTAACCGGAGAGAATGATGACCAAAAACATACAGGTGGGGTCACATCGATTTGACTTTTCAAGGTAGGAATTATACTCGCCCTAATGTCCTGCACTTTATCTATAAAAACGTTTAAGAACACATTACAATCCTGTCCTGTGTGCACAGTGCCTTGAGAAGCTGACGGTGCCACAATATTTTGAATGGTATCAAACAAAACCTTGGGATTCTTCTTGTTTAAAGCAACCTACTGAGAAAAATAGGCGGATCTTGCCTGCTTTATCATTTTGTTCAGCTCCACCATCCTATTCTTAAGATGCAGCCTATGTACCTCCAACTTGCTGTCCTTCCACAGACGCTCTATTTTACGGCAGTCTCTTTTGAGGCAATAGATGGCTTCATTCATCCAAGGACGGGGTTTTTTATGAGGAACAGAATATTGTCTAACCGGTGCAACATAATTTAAAATATCCAAACAATGGCTGTTAAAACAGCTCATAAAAGATTCAGTATCCTTACAATTGGAAAAGGAACTTGGGTCAAACAACTCCAAAAATCCATCAAGTGCAGCTTGATTAATGACACGTTTTTGAGCTAATATTTTGTGGACAGGCGGCACAATATTGCCAGACACGTTAAATAGCACACAACAATGATCACTCATATGATGAAAAACAGGAAGCAAAACCCGCTCCCGCGGGGCCAAAAGTTGGATGCCCTGAATCGGGACACTCCGGTCTGAAAGGATATCCCCCGGGACAACAGCACTCGGATCAGGGCTTGGACATGCTCATGGCCTATGATCGGCAGCAAACACCGCTCACTCCGTACCAAACTAATCCTACTCTGCCACGACGAGATTCCTCAGCCTGGCCTGGACACCAGCCCTGCAACCCCGCCTTCTTCTTCTGCCGCGAGGCTTGGCTGGCATCAAGTACTCCGATGATAACGTGGGGCACTCAAAACTCCGAGAGAAAGACTCTGGATCCCTAGCCCCGGTAATCCCATGGTTTTCCATATACTCCTTAATGCGAAATAACATGTCCCGGTCATAAGTCAAGACAGCTGACACACAAGTTTTTGCTGACAAGGCCGATAAAACAACATACTGTAAAACAAAAGAAAAACAACCATACGAAAAAGAAAAAAAGGAGCAGCTGCAAAGCCAGTCATGGGCGCCATCTTGACTCCAGATTGACAAACAGATTGACACGAATGACACAACACTCCTGACACCTTTCTCCACCCACTCCAACCTGCCTGCACTCGCCTCTTCACCTCTTTCCTACATTCCCATCACACTGGACTGTTGACCCCAAATACTTAAACTCCTGCACCTTCTTGACCTCAGCCCCCTGTAACCTCACTGTTCCACTTCCCTCCCTCTCGTTCATACACATGTATTCCATCTTACTACGACTGACTTTCATTCCTCTTCTTTCCAGAGCAGACCTCCACCTGCTCTCTGCTCTCACTACAGATCACAATGTCATACGCAAACATCATTGTCCATGGAGATTCCTGTCTGACCTCATCTCTTAACCTGTCCATCACCATAGCAAACAAGAAGGGACTCAAAGCCGATCCTTGATGTAGCCCCACCTCCACCTTGAACTCCTCTGTATGACCTACAGCATATCTCACTACTGTCATACTCCTCTCATACATATCCTGAACTACTCTGACGTACTTCTCTGCAACTCCTGCCATCCTCATACAGTACCATAGGTCCTCTATCGGCACTCTGTCATACACTTTCTCTAAATCCACAAAGACACAATGCAGCTCCTTCCAACCATCTCTATACTTCTCCTTTAACATTCTCAGGGCAAAAATTGCATCAGTAGTGCTGTTTCTGGGCATGAAGCCATACTGCTGCTCACAGATATCCACTTTCGTTCTTAGCCTAGCTTCCACTGCTCTTTCCCATAGCTTCATTGTGTGGCTCATCAACTTTATACCTCTGTAGTTGCTACAACTCTGCACATCACCCTTGTTCTTAAAGATCGGCACTAGTACACTTCTCCTCCATTCCTCAGGCATCTTCTCACTCTGTAAATTCCTGTTGAACAAACTAGATAGAAACTCCACTGCTGTCTCTCCTAGACACTTCCACACCTCTACAGGTA
>NW_018128083.1:224519-234082 GCF_001952655.1 Monopterus albus | reverse complement strand
TTCAGTCCTTTCTACGTCCCACTTCTTTTTAGCTAGCCTCTTCCTCTGAATGCTGTCCTGTACTTCCTTGTTCCACCACCATGTTTCCTTATCTTCTTTCCTCCTTCCAGATGACACACCTAGCACCTTCCTACCTGTCTCCCTGATCACTTCTGCTGTAGTTTCCCAGTCATCTGGAAGTTCTTCCTGACCACCCAAAGCCTGTCTCAACTTCTGTCTGAATTCCTCACGACATTCTTTCTTTTGCAGCTTCCACCACTTGGTCTTCTTTTCTGTCTGTCCTCTCCTCTTCACCAGAGTCATCCTACACACCACCATCTGATGCTGTCTGGCTACACTTTCTCCTACCACCACTTTGCAGTCACTAATCTCTCTCAGATTGCCTCATCGCAACAAACACAGCCCCGCCCACACCTGACTCTGGGTTTGAGGTCTTTGAGTCAGCATCACTGATTCGAGTTCAGCATCATGGGCGGGGCTGTGTGCTGCGCTGTTATAGGGCAAGGCTGTGGAGCTACTAAATATTCAGTTTTACACTTGGCGAGACATTTAACATTTATATTTAACATTTATATTTAACATTTACATTTAGACTTTGTCACATTTAGCTAAATGTGAGAAAACTTGTTGTCACATTCAGCTAAATGGAAGAAAACTAGTGTAAGTGCTATTTTTACATTTGGCGCCCCATATGGGACCAGCACAAAAGTCACTGGCTTGCAACCCCTGTGGCTAGATTAGAGGATGTCTGGGATGATTGTGTTAAATGCCGAACTGAAATCAACAAATAGGATTCGAGCATAGGTCCCTGGTGAGTCTAGATGTTGCAGAATGTCATGCAGTGCCATGCTGACTGCATCATCCACTGACCTATTTGCATGGTAGGCAACAAGCAGGTAATCCAGCCGGGGGTGTGTGATGTCCTTCAGGTGGCCCAATACCAGTCTTTCAAAGGACTTCATAATTACAGATGTCAGGGCGACAGGTCTGTAGTCATTCAGTTCCCTGATGGAGGATTTCTTGGGAACTGGGATGATGGTGGAGTGTTTAAAACAGGAGTGAACTACACAACTTTCAGAACTTTAATCACATAGTCTTCTGCCAGTCAAATCATCTTTTATTTTGTTAAGTAACTGGAGCATAGTTTGAACTGAGAGCCTGTAATAGTTACTCATATTCTCCTCTGGTGAGTGATGTGATTTACAAACACCATCTCCATCAAACATGTTTCTTAGCTCTGACGAGGTCTCAGATGATTAACAGCCAACAGCATTGCTGCAAATTTTAAATATGCTTTCTCCTGATGCAAACTGACAGCTGCAGTTCACTTTGTAGCAGTGGTGGTAAATCAGGCACTGACATTTGACTGGTATTTGTATAAATTTCCATTCTCTCCTCCCTGATTTTTGCATCCACGAACATGAATGCCTTAAAATACCTACTGCATAAGAGCCAGTATGAATTTCTGTGGTGCCGTTTTTCTTCTGTTTCTTCGCTGCAACACTGTAGTAAATATGAACACATGCAGTTTCAATGTTTAGCACAAGAAAATGAGCCACACAACCTTAGTAAGTATCTCCTGTTGTGTTTTACCCGGTGACATCTGTTTTTTCTCCTTGTGGTTCAGTGCCACTCATTACAAATCAGGTGGCCTAATGAGGATGTCATTAAAGAAGTGGGCTGAAGAAGACTTTGGGAAAAGAAAGGAAATTCATTGTGCCATTGTTCTGTAATTTCCACCTATATCCTATTTGGTAACAAGTACAAAGTCTCTTTGAATTGTTCATTCTTTAATATCAACTCTCCTGCAGCTGTCTGACGGTAAATTCCTCTCGGCAGCACTGATCACAACTGCTACTGTGAAGCAGCTTCAGGACTAATCATTCTCATTAGTACTCGCTTAGCACTGATTGCTTAGGTTATAAATGAGGTAGAATGGTCTAAAGATGTTAGGTTTGGTAGAAGATGGTCTAGATCTATATTTCACCTTTTATTAGCTAATCGAACATGTAAACTGGTTAGGCAAAGATGTGTAGGCATGTATTAAAATTAGGGTGAGCCTCGTGTTCCACTACTGTCCTAAACCCAATTTATGTCTTTCAATGCATGTATGTATCAAAATGTGTGTGCCATTTTATTTGTCTTCCTGGTTATGTGGCACCGTATGAGTTGTTGTTAGGCCTCATAATGCAGCATATTTTAGTAAAGCAAATAGGAAAAACTTCTCTGCAGCATAATTAGGTAGAAAACTAAACTTTGCTTGCCCTGCATGAAGGCAATAGCCATCTATACCACCGAAGTATACAGGCAGCCAGCCAGCTGAACATTTTGAACACTGTCCACAAGTTCAAGGACTCTGTTATTGATTCATGACGCCCACATTGTCTTTTTTTTTCTTTCAAGACTGTCCAGTCTGCAACTTAGCAATATGTTTCACCATAGAATTATCAGAAATAGATCAAGCACCATCCATTTTTTTTAACAAAGTTGAGCCACATGTGGAGGCATTTATAGCCCCTTCCGAAAATTCTTCTGTTGAATGCTAAATAGGAACTTGGCAGAATGCTTGTTTTATTCCTCTAAAGAGATATAATTGGCATCTTCTAAAGCAGTCAGTGATGAAGACTTTTTTACAGCAAACATCTGCAGCATAAACTACACCTATTTGCTCGCTTCCGCCATTCTGTCTTTGCCAGCTGCACCCTTACCTCCCTCAGTATCAAGAGCGCAGATTTCTTTTCCAGCATCTTTTTAGGTGAAGAGGTCTTAAATATGTTCTCAAGATAATGAATGCCATGTATTGGTGACACCCCCCACCCCCCAGTCTCCTGTGGCAGAGGAGCCCTACTGGGTTTTTTCCCCCCACTGGCTGCCAGATCACTGTGACTCATCTCCTCTTTGCTGTTTGGCCACATTGCTCCCAATTAAATCCCAGTGATGAAAAGCTGTGGTAAATACCTGTACCAAGGATAGCCACACTGTACTTTCTAATGATCCATACTGACATGGAAATGATTTATATCCCAAAGAGGAGCTTTGCATCTTTTCAGGAAGGACTTCAAAGCAGGCCTGTACTCTGTTTAGATACAGGTGGGAGAGATACAAGCTGACATGGTTGATTTTTGTAAAATTTCGCATCCTGTAAGCAATTACCATTGCATGTAATCACGCTGCTCTAAATTCTATATTTTAAACTATTAAAGTTAGTTGTCTATACTAAGCTGTCAGATATCAGAATCAGAATCAGCTTTATTGGCCAGGTGTGCTGGACACAAGGGATTTGACTCTGGTATGTGGTTTAAATACTTTGATATTCACAAGTAAATGGGAGTAGATGGTAACCTCCTGTCCCTGTTCAAATATGGTCTTTAGTGTTGGCTCTGTGTTTGATAGTGTTTGATCTTTTTCTGACTGACCGCTGATGCCTGGCCATTGACCTTTGTCATCTTTCAGTTGGTTTTGGCTGGTGTTCAAAGACAGCTTATATGGTCTGGTTTTGATGTTTGATCAGTTTCATGTTCAGGGCCATTTTACCAATCTAATTTCTCTCCCCATGGGGCTACTGTTTTGCTTCCTCTTTAGCTAAGATCTTAAGATGTTGAATGTTTTGTGGCAAGTACTGACTCCTTGTATACTTCATTTAGAAGTGTATGCAAGGAGCTGGTCTGCCCACTGAGTTGCATGGCTCCAACACCATCATCAAGTTTTTAGACGACACCACAGTGATTGGCCTCATCAGCAACAATGATAAGTCAGCCTACAGGGAGGTACAACACCTGGCTGTGTGGTGCACTGACAATAACCTGCTCCTTAACACTGACAAGACCAAGTAGCTCATTGTGGACTACAGGAGGAAGAAAGGAGGCACACATAACCCCATCCATATTAGTGGGATGGTTGTTGAATATGTCTCCAGCTTCAAATTCCTCAGGACCCAAATCTCATGGGACGCTTCTTCTTCCTGAGGACACTGAAGAAGAACCACCTGTCTTCAGCCATCCTGGTGAACCTCTACTGCTGTGCCATCAAGAGCATCCTGATCAGCTGTATCACAGTCTGGTATGGAAACTGCTCTGTCTCCAACTGCAAGGCCCTGCAGCAGGTGGTGAAAACTGTCCAATGCATCACAAGGACTCCACTTCCAGCCATTGAGGGTGTCCACAGGGAAAGCTGTCTTCGACGTGCTCGCAGTATTCTCAAGGACTCACCCTGATCACAAAGTGTTTGACCTCCTACCCCCTGGGAGGTGCTTCAGGAGCCTCTGGACCAAAACCAGCAGACTCAGGAACAGCTTCTTCCCCACAGCTGTCTCCTTACTGAACTCTGTCCCCCGTTGACCCCCACTGCCTTCCTCTATACCAATACACACACCTCACCACCTTCTCATCTCTCCTCCTGAGACTCATGCAATACATTTCTGTTACCTGTAACACTGAAGTGATCTGTTAATTTGAATTTGAATCCAAAGTCTGTTGTATATCATACATTACCCTATGTATCTTACTGTAAATATCAATTGTACATATCCATTGGTAAATTAGTTCTGATTGTTCATACTGTAGATCCTGTGCACTCTGTATTGCTGTTATTGCACTTCTGGTTAGATGCTAAACTGCATTTCGTTGCCTTGAACTAGTAAATGGGTATTGACAATAAAGTTGAATCTAATCTAATCTAATCTAGCCTGCCAATGGTCACATATTCCCACAAACCTATTTACTACTGTCGGCATTAACAACCTAATAATGGAAGGAATACAAGAATTTGAGTAGTGGTTTGTTTTATTAGGGGGTGCTTGATAGTGCCGGCCTGAGGGCATTAGGGCAAATTGTGTGAAGAGAACATGGCCAGTTTGACTAATAATTTGTTTTAATTTTTGAGCCACACATTCCTTAAAAAGTAAGCACAAGTCCGTCAACTTTAATCCAGTGGTCTTCAAGGAGACTTTCATGATGCTGAGAAGCATGTTCTTGTCTTTCACCGACAGCCCATTAAACCAGCATTTAAAAGAGAAGGCTAAAAGACTCTTAATCAAAGAATGGTAAAAGTTGCATAAAATCTTATCAGAGACAAAATTATTTTTCCACATCAAATGAATTCTTTGTTGCCCTCACTTGACAATTGATTCTGTATTTAACATCAACATTAAGTTGTGAGTCAAAGACTGTCCCTAAGTACTAATAAGTATCCATCATTTGTACTTCCTCAACAAGTATAATACTAACTTCTGGATTAACTCTACTTTTCCTAAAGTTTGTGATTAAGTCCTTTGTTTTTGTTACATTGAGATCAGTTGTTGGTATTTGCCGATGCTCAGTTGGGGTGTCGAAATCAGGAGTGGGAGAAAACATAACTTAGCAGATGATTTCAGACAAGATAATGTAAAATTCCAGTGTTATTTGAATTTAGGTAGCACCAAGACAGAAAATTAAAGGACATAAAAAGTTCAAGCCTCAATCTGTAGTGGTGATCGTGTTCTTCTGTGTGTAATATTAGTTCCAAACTGGCTTAAATACCATAGCAAAACAAAAAGTAAATAGCCTAGTTGCACTGCCTACATATGCAAGGACTGGATTTCCTCATCTGAGGTTGTCACCTCAGCTGAGTGATTTCAGCTTATAGGAATGATCCGCACCAGTGACAGCAATTTAAGTCAAAGGTCATAGAGCCATGAGATCAAAGCTTGTCCCTGGATGCTGTGCAATGACCGGTCTAGTGGAAATCAGTTCAAAGCTAGCCTCCCAACATCATGTCCACTTCAAATCCTACTCTGTGTGCTCTAGCCTTTGATTAATGAGTATTATTTGATTTTAATAGGTCTGGCTGATGCAGAACTTCACTGTGCCAGCAAGGGAGATTTGCTGGCCTGGGGTAGCAGAATTAACTCAATCAACCCAGTATTGCTTGGTCAAACTACATTGACAAATGAGTACAGGTTGTGTTCAGTGTTGTGGATATTTAATTGTTGTAATTTATTTTAAGCTTCCTTTTTAATCATCTGCTTCCATCACATGTGGATAATACTGTAACCTCGGGCTAATTAGCATTATTAGAGACTGAAATGCTAGTAAACATGCTTAGCGCATATTATCCTGATTATACATAAGACTGTATTTGAATACAAAATGGTGATTTTGCTAATGGTACACTGTATAAAAACAGCACAGTGAAGGTGCTGGTATGCAATGTCAGGCATGCTGTTCAGATAGTAGGACAGTAATGAAAATCTTTTAAGAAGTTTGGACTAGAAGGTGGTGGTTGCATTGGTAACTACAAAATTGGCATACTGTAGGAGATGTTGGTGAACAGTTGATACTATATTTACATCTCCAGCAGACATGGAACAACATAAGCACTTGTTTGAAGTTGTGCTTTTTATCCATTGGCATATGTATTCCTATATTCACTCTGATTGTAGCTATGATTTAGTCTCCACCAACTCTTGAGGAAAATAGCTTGCTTTTTATCTGCAAAATGTTCCACTACTTTCACCAGGTAATAGCTATTTTAGTCCTGGGGAAGGACAGCAGGTTTGGTGTCCAAAACAGTGAGTTTCAAAGCAAAACAATGGCCTAAAAGGTGCTAAAAATTTAGCTGTAGAGCTAAGGGGAAGTGGATAGTTAGGTGAATTTTGTGTAGGTTCATCACTACAAATGACCCTTTTCGCATTCAAGTACTCCAAGGTATGCTCCAAGTAAATTGATCTGATATTAATTCCATTCTGTAGTCCAATTTAAACTTTTAACAGTTTATGGAAATGTAAAGGGTCTCAAAGTGTGTCAGGGAGGTTTGCGCAACAGAATAAATTGAACTGGCATCAGTATTTTCATTTTATTTTATAAATGTGTTAATGTCATTGCTTATGGCATTGTGTCGGCTCCCGCATACCTTTTAAATTACAACCACAGCCAGACTGTGGAAGGATATCACCGTGCTTGACACTGCAAAGGAAATGAAACAACACTAAGGCATTTTCTGTGATCTCTTGTCATGTCCTGACGTCAGGATGAAAAGGCATATTATTCAATGCCTGGCCTTTCTGTTGAAGTCTGGTCACAGATGTGTAGCCAGGCCATAGTAGCTGGTGAGATCTCAGTGGCTTTAATCCCGCAGATTCCTACAGGCTAGTTTGGCTGCTTCAGCCAGTCTGAACTGCCATGAACTCATAAGTCCAGGCTGCTGCTCTAGATTTAGGCATGTGTTGTCAGAGGGAGGAGATTATAGCAACACCTACAGCTACAGTTACATAATACTGGATTGCTGTTGTCATAATGCCAAAGCCAGCTCAGAAATGTCAGTTTACTCTTCCTTTTTCTTCCATTTTTATACTTGCTTACTTTTTTTTTAACTTAATGAGCATTGTTTATTCAAATATTTAGTCAGGACCATTCCAGGCAGGTCAAAGATGTACACCAGACATTCTCAACCAGTGGGCTGGTGCCCACTGGTGGGCCTCGCAGCATCAGCTGGTGGGCCACAGAGTAGCACTGCAAAAGGTTAGATTAGAAGTTTGTTAGAAGTTTTATTATTATTGTTGTTTTGTAATTTACAGAGCTAGGTATTTAGTAAATCTGCAAAATAAATAAATAAAAACCATCAAATTAAAATGCATATTTTCAATGATCAGTTACACCACTCACGGATGGTATCTCAAAGCTCTTATTTCTGCTCTGAGGAGTGAGGAGCTGCCTGGAGGAGCTATAACTGAGGATACTGAGTACATCCTTTGCAGAAGTCTGTTACGGATTAACATGTTACTTTATCAGAAATCAGTTGGTGACTGGATGCTTCACGTGAAGGATCCGAGGAAAGGACGTCTGATAAAACGTGTTTCCACAGTTCCTGTCTCTTCACAGTTTGTCCTTGCATCTTTTCCTTTCATCTTACATGGGCGAGACTAAGACTGTAAGAAAAGACACATGGAAACGTGGATGCGATTAGTGAAATTGGAATTCACCTTAGGACAAGCTACATAAATGTGAGATTTGTGCTTTGCTTGAGGTGTTTTTCAAATATCGTGGTCTACTTTTTTTGAGAGAAAATTTTTTAGAGTGGTTACTAAGTGGCTGATTTTACACTTATGTGTCCAGTTTGTTCGCCCATCTCCATTAAAGTACAGTGTACAGCCATGTCCCGATGGTTTTCATAGGATGCATCCAGGACCGTCTCAGTCTTACACGGGGCTATTATTGCCGTCATCCAGGAGTATTTGCAAGTTGCTATGCACGTGTCAGTTTCCTTTCTGCCCGTGTCATTTCTTGAAACTGGAAAACTGAAATGCTGCCACACAACATCTCTAAAAGTCGAAGATGGAGCATCCACTATGTCAGTTTCAAATTCTACGACTTGAACACATTTATACTAGTAAAATAACCATTTGTAATAGTCTAGTAGATATCGTCACAATCCCATGGCGGTATGAAGAAATATTTCTATCACAATATCACAAAATTGCAAATATTGTTATATCCCTGCTAACTACTCTATCACTATAATTAATCCACTTACTTCTCTCTGCAGTCTGACCACATCGGCACAAATTTTCAGCAGGGGCTGGGGAGATGGGTGAGGAATGGTGGGGGGAGGTTGGTTGGTGATGAAAGCTTCCACCAGTTGCAGTAGCCAAGTTGTTGCAGTAGCCAGGTTTCAACCAGCAGAAGTTAAATACTTCTTAAATACTTGCAATAAAATGTCAAGATTTGGACCTGAATCATTTAACACTACTAAATACCCAAGTACATTGCTTTTCAGTGGAAAAAATTGGTTTTGGACTTTAATTGGGATTTAATTTGTAAGGTGATTCTGACCTATTGTGTTCACAAGAATGGGCCAGATGAAGGTACGGCTGGATGGATGGATAGACAACCCAAAAACATCATGTCTAGCTGCAGCTATCACCATGAAAAACAATGTTTCACACATGGACTGTACACCAGACTCCAGTAGGAGAGGACTGTGTTTCTTGATCCATCCAACCATCACAACCTCCTCTCTACATGGACTTTGTGGTTTTGTACCTGTCTCACCTAATGTCCTGCTCATGTCATAATCACTACAGTCACTAGAGGTCACCCAATCAGAGCTAAAGTGAGCATGAATAGTCCATTCATTAGGTGGAAGGAAATAGAAGTCCAAGTGAATGCTGATGTTGTTTAGTCTGCTGGATGCAAAAAGGCAATTTTTGCTAACATGTCTGCCACAATAACTTCGTTAGGTGAAATATTTTTTCATACCTCTATGTAGGTGGTAGCCACAGCTGGAAACATTATGTTTTCAGGTTGTCTGTCTGCACTCCATTCTCATGAATGCAATAGCTCAGGAATACCTCAAGAGAATTTCTTCAGAGTTTACACCAATGTTCACTTGGATTCATGGATGTAATGATCAGATTTTGGTGGTCAAAGGTCAAGGTCACTGTGACCTCACATTTGTCCCATTCTTGTGAACATAATATGCCAGGAACACCTTGAAGGAACATTTTGCTAATTTAGTACGTGTCCACTTGGACTCAAGGAGGAACTGACTAGATTTTTCAAAGGTTGCTGTCACGTCATATTTGTCTC
>NW_018128083.1:211820-224458 GCF_001952655.1 Monopterus albus | reverse complement strand
GCAGAATTGTCCACTTGGACATAAGAAGGAACTGATTAGATTTTGCTGCTCAGCGGTCAAATGTAAAGGTCAGTGACCTCATGTCTTCCCATTTTTGTGAATTTGACCAGTTCGCGGAGGCATACAACCACAAAGAGGAAATACTAGTTTAATTTACAGGTTGTGCCACTGCTCCCATCCCATGTGGCAAAAATAAACAAATACAATAATATTGCTTTAAGAAATGTTTAAAAACACCTCAACAAAAGTATTAACATTGAGAAACAGCAGTCCAATGTAACCCATGCAAATATAAGTCAAAGTTGTAGTTCTCTGGCAGGCTTGTTTTGATTGAGGGGTGTCTGGTGGGGTAATATTGATATATTATGATAGAGGAAAATCTTCAGCCAGCTGTTCAAATATTGACACAGTAAGGACAGGCTGTCTTATGTAGACAGAAAGATAAGTGCAAGACATGACTTCTGTCCTGAGACTGGTTTTGAACCTATATGTGCTATTAAAGCTCCTGTAGGAAGAAGACCAAATCTTTGAAAGTTCTGCCCATTTCAAGGGCACACGGGACACAGTACAGTTTCATGAACTGAATAAAAGTGCAGCAAAAACAGTGGATCCTAACCTAGCAACACAGAGCCCCCGACCCCCCATTCCCTCAAGCACATCTAAAATGGGGGATCTTAAAACCCTGCAGGAAGGATTTTGTGTCAGGCAGTCCAAATGCACACAAAATCCTGCTGTCCCAGTGATTAAGGTGAGGAGTGGGGGATGCATTTTGGTGCTAGAGTAATGATCTCTGGGCTCTGTTCAGATGCTGGTCCCCACCATCAAAAAAAACACTGGATTTTAGGATGACATTGTCATTTAAGTTTAGGGTTAAGCAAATAGTGGTTATGGTTAAGGTTAGATTAAGTCTCCAGGAAATGAATGTGAGTCAATGTAAAGTCCCCATGAGGAATGAAAACAGATATGTGTGTGCACATCAGCGATAGGGAGGGAGAAAGTGTGTGTGGCACATATACACTGAACCAGCTGCCCCCTGCCTGTGATTGATAATATGCCTCATTATTTGTGCCATTTCATCTGAGGCTTCCAGGGAAAGATTCAAGCTGGGACTGTATGTCTGCTTGGAATACCTACTAATGACAGCGCACTGCTCCCCTCCTCCCAAAGCTGGGCGGCCACACAGCAGCCAGAGTGCCGGAGAGCACAGCCTTGTTGCCTCCAACACACACATTCATTTTGACGTACACAAATCACTCCAAGTACACAAACAACCACATTCACTGGGGGGCCCTTCAAAAGCACTGCAGTTTTCTCTGCATTATTCTAATCAGAGAAATGTCAGCATTAATATTTCTAAGAACAAGAAAAAGATGTCCACACACTGTACACTATTTTTTAGAAAGCTAGCAAACACTCCTACTATTGCTACTGCTATTCAACAAGGATGTAAACCTCTACCAATCATTATGGTGTCTGAAATCAGTCCCTGTTTAGCTCTTTTAGTTACTTTTTTGTGAGAGTCCTAATAATGAGGCTAGAACCTATGCACTCTATTGTGTCCTTAAAAATTTCCATAATGGAACAACTCCAAAAATTGATACAGTGCATTTGATAAATATGAAAATTTCAGTTGCGCTGTTGGTAATTTTGTTAAATGATGACAAGTTACACGTTTGTGAAATAAATTAATTGTACTGAGCACTATAGAGTAAACTATTGATTACTGATTGTATATGGAACAGTAAATAAGTGAAAAAGGAGAGTGATTTTGGACACATCTTGGTGTTAGTTTGGGGAAATCTCATCTCGTGGAGGTTGTGAGAGGTTCTCTATTTTTTGGCAATTTTTTAATCTCTTCAGTGGAGTAGAAGCATGAGTGAAGATGAAAGTCACATGCTTCACATACATCATGATTTATGTCTGTTTCCAGTGCACTTTGTTGCATTTTGCTTTTGTCAACATAACTGTTCCTCCACAGTGAAGCGTTACAATTTTTCATTAAAATGCACTTCTTGACCTCCTAGATGCTTCCAAAACACTGTTGACCACGCAGCCTAAATTTTTCCATTATAGACTCTGACAAAGGTGTGCTGCTTTTATTATTTGGCCACTATAGAGAAGCTCTTCGCCTCTTTTAGATCATTGGTTTTTCTTTTTTGCAACCTGCTAACTCTGCTCTCATCAACTCTGCTTTCAGCTGTTTTGTATATGCTTTAAATTTTTTACTGACATGAGAGGATTTTACCATCACAAAATTATCTATATAGTAATTATATTCACAGAGATTTTTGAGTGTGGGTGTATAGCTAATTATTAACATTTATTTAACATCACAATATCTGATTTACTCCCACATAATGTGTCAGTAAATTCTTAGTGTCAATTTCCTGAGATAAAATGCTATTAAATGGAGGTCTCTGATCCTTTTTGTGCCTGATTGTCAGTGTTTGTGACATGAAAACATTTAAGAACTTCAATACAATATAAAGTTCATAGCATGTTCCACATGTGTCCACCGCCAGTTTCTCTTTGTTGTCTTTTATTATCTCTGATGTATTTTGGTCGCACTGACATCTTAACTGAACCCAACTTCAAACAGAAGAGAAAAAAATGTACTAGCCCAGCTGTGTTGAGTTTGTCCACAATTTCGTAGTAGAGGTGTATCACCAGCGCTGACGTGGAGACAGCGGGGTTCAAGCAGAAGGCAGGAAATGGCAGAGGAAGTGAGGTCAGAGATGCAGCATGGCTCTGGAAGGGGGTCTGAATGACAGGAACAGAGAGGACATGGAGATAAGGCAGCAGGAACTCTGAATTGTGTCGCTCAAACAAATGGCATTCTCCAGAGGAATCAGAACTTTCATACATTATTAAATATTCCTCTGTCTTCTAATAACAAGACTATATTTACTAGAGGTCGCCCACGGCACCAGGCTGCAGGACATGTAACTAAACCCATTCACAGTGTACTGAGGAGATTGTGCTGCAAAATCCTGGATGCTGAAATATTTCAGATTTTTGGAAATGTGTGCAGTTGTTAAGCAAATGTTCACTATTCAAAATGCTCCCATGCCTGATTCTTCTTTTTGAGTTTTAATATTCGTACATTAATATTTAATATGCCTGTTATATTGGGTATTGTACTAGAGAGGGACAGAAAAATGATCAGAGATTTCCTCAGGTTAATGAGTTAAATCAGCTCAACTTGAACCATAATTTCTTAAGTACAAGGTACAGTAAATATCACAGTGCACTAAAAACAACTCTCTAATGTAGCTGAATTTCTGTTATAATATTTAGTGCAACTGTAAATGTTTTTATTTAGACAGAGAACTGAACTGGACTCCAAATGCAGGTAAAGCCACACTCCTCAGTTTAGGTTTCACTGTCTTACTCTCCTCATCCCACAAGCCTATAACGACATTCCTCTGAACATTAACAAAAAGGACACTGCTGATCATTTCTGTTTCATCCAGCACTGTCAGATATCAAAGTAGCTTTGTTGTTATTGTAGCTCCCAAATGCCTAAAGAAATTATCTCAGAGCCCTAGATCAGTTGAGTTTTGCTTTTGATGGGCAGTGGCAATGGAAATGGAAGCAAGAGCTCCATGATGATGATGACTGCCAAAAACATCTCACAAGGGCTTATACTGTTCTGCTATTGCCAAGTGCTGTGTTTGTAGATCAGCGCCAGCTGATGGGAGGAATTAAGAAGTGTTAGTGCCACAAATGTGTTCATGATCATATAGGAGCAATAGTATTTGCCTATAACAAATGTTATTTTTATGTGCATCTACAGATGGGTGACCCACTAAAGAAAACACTAACATAAAGTGTCTCAGTAAAATGCTGGGCCACCACAACAGCTTCAGTGCACCTTGGCATTGACTCTCCAGGTCTCTGAACTCTACTGGAGGGATGAACACCATGCTTCCAAAAGATTTTCCCTCTTTTGATGATGGTGGTGGAGATGCTGGCTAACACATAGAGATGAAACGGTATGAAAATTTAATATCGTGATTATAGTGACCAAAATGATCACAGTTTAAATGTGCTGAAACTGTTCAATGAAATAAGACATTTCTGCTAATATATTGAAAGCCACAAATAAAACTAGCAGCACTATAGAACAACGGAAAAGTAGCATGACTGGTTTTATTTGCATGCTCACTCTGCAAATTATTATTATTATCTCACACATGCACACGCACACACACACACACACACACAGACGGAGTCTTAACAAAATTGATAGTAATTTCTATGAGCCCAGCAACTGGCATACAGAGGAATATAATGTTTCTCCTGTTGGAACAGTTTTGGTTGTTTTAACTTATCAAAATGTTGTTTGTATTATAGCTTGCAGCAGAGGTGTAATGGTAAACAAAAAACACAGGTTGGTATGTATTTCAGTTCTGAAGTTGCAGTTCAGTTCATTTTCGGTACAGTAAGAGGAAAACATCTCACAAGGGCTTATACTGTTCTGCTATTGCCAAGTGCTGTGTTTGTAGATCAGCGCCAGCTGATGGGAGGAATTAAGAAGTGTTAGTGCCACAAATGTGTTCATGATCATATAGGAGCAATAGTATTTGCCTATAACAAATGTTATTTTTATGTGCATCTACAGATGGGTGACCCACTAAAGAAAACACTAACATAAAGTGTCTCAGTAAAATGCTGGGCCACCACAACAGCTTCAGTGCACCTTGGCATTGACTCTCCAGGTCTCTGAACTCTACTGGAGGGATGAACACCATGCTTCCAAAAGATTTTCCCTCTTTTGATGATGGTGGTGGAGATGCTGGCTAACACATAGAGATGAAACGGTATGAAAATTTAATATCGTGATTATAGTGACCAAAATGATCACAGTTTAAATGTGCTGAAACTGTTCAATGAAATAAGACATTTCTGCTAATATATTGAAAGCCATGTCCACCTGTGAGGTTATGCTGGATGATGGTTAAGGGAAGCACGGAAAAATGTCCCAACTTAATAAAATGGCATAATACCATTCCTATGGATGAACATGTTAGCTTTGAGCCTGGCTCAAAATCTCTGCCATGAAGCTCTTACCCAGCTGTCGCTGCATAGAGTAAATCTCTGTTTCTGGAACTGAAAAGCTGGAGTTTCTGTCATTTCACCTTAAATAAACTTAACCTGCTTTCTGGAATACCCCCAGATTATAGCATGTCAGCAAGGTATAGCAACATGAACAAGCCACACTCTGAACAGATTATTTTTACATAGTACATTGACACTGTAAATGCCAAATGGCTAAAGAAATGTCCCATGCAGACTGAAATAACACGGTCTACTTACAGTTCTTCATAGATGCACACAAATCAGACTACACTTATTAGCTGCACTTGTCTTCACTCCAGTGCCCAGCAGCGCAGCTGTGCAGATTGTTGCTCACATACAGGGAGGTCATATGCAGTCAGTCTTTGCAGTATTCACAATAATGAATAATCTTTAACAAAAGTCCTGTATCCAAAATATGTGATGGATCAGTACTAATATCAAATAAATTGTTCCGTTGGCCATACCCTACCCTTCCAAAAAATTAATTAAAATCTGGTCATTACTTTTTGAGTTATGCTGTTAACAAACAAACACATAAACAAGCCAACACGTGGGCAAAAACAAAACCCGGAGGTAAAAACTAGAACACTACTGCAGACTACTGCTAATAAGTGATCCAGTAACCAGGGAAAGGCTGTTGAAATGATTTAGGAAGCAGCATTTGTACTACACTTGTTTTTTCCTTGCAGAAGTGATATTCACACTTGTGTGGTGCTGTTTCAAATGAGTTAGTAAGTTTGACATGTTGCCAAATACATTTCCGATCACCGCTGAACCAACATAGTAAGAGACAGTCTGGAGAGCAATAAACAATAAACAAATAAGACATCCACTTGTTTTTGTCCATTGCTCTATGTCACTGGGAAGAGGAAGTGTTCCCAAACAGCAGACCTTAATGATGAGAGAGGTATCTAGCTTCATGTTTGCTACTCGGAGGCTTGGCCAAAGTCCCCAGGATCAGCGCTGGGCTGTGAAGTAAATCTGGCATAGCAGCCTTACCCTGTTGCTTATATTTTCATCATGTGATGCACACTGGCCCCAAAAGCATTTTCCCCATAGAGAATCATTGGAAAAGGAGCAGCTGGATTTATTTTGCAGTTTGTCCTGTCTTCACTTCCCTCCTTTAGCCTATGCGTACCCTATCATCTTGGATTAAGTTGTGTGTTAAGCCCTTAACCTCTAGGGTTAGGGGCTCTAGGGATCATTGTCACTCTGGCCAATGATCTGGTTTAAATAAACTGTAGAGACACAAAATAATCTTTAAAAAAAGAAATAACTATGATTCTTTTACAAATAAAATGTTGAATTCCCAAGCGATTAAAAACAGTATATGCATACTCAATTTAGAGCTTAGTTTTGTTGCTATAGCTGTATTTATTCTGGTATGACATTGCTGAACTTTCTTTATTTGTCCTGTTATGCTACATTTATAGTGTTTATTATTATCCACTAATTGTAACAAAATGAAAAGTTGAATTTGTTACCAATAAAACTAATTATTTTCTAGCTCAGGATTTTATCAGTGGCGCATGATGTTTGGTTTGGTCTGGCATGACCAGTAGCTATAGCAAATGTAAGCTAATATTAGCATACTTTAGACTGATACTGTAGTGTAACTGTTAATACTTAATCATTAACTTTGTGTTGGCCCAAAGCTTACATTATGTTTTTAGCATTTAACATTGTCCCAATATTAGTAAATTAAAAACTGACATTCTTTAATAATAAAACAAATACAGTTGCCACAATCTTACTTGGCTTGGTATGACCAAAGCTTATAGTGACTGATGATAGCTAACTTTAAATAGATATTGTTTAACTGATATACTAAATCAGCATCACAAAACAGCAGAGGAAACAAACTGTTTTGTTTGTCCTAAATGATAGCTAATAATTATTTGATCTCTCTGACATGTAGACTAGTATCACTTAGGTCAGAAGTAGCTAAATATAGCACCAGGCAATTGTCTATCACAGTGCCTTAGATGTAGCATTCAAACTGAAAGCTTCTATGATACTAGCAGTCTTATTAGTGATAGCATGTCTCAGAATAAAACCACATTCTCTTATAACCCTGTTGTTTCCAGTCACACATGGGACATTGCCTCTTCAGTCGAAAGTTCTTCACTCTGACACCACTCAAGAGGGCAACCATGTTGGATGAAATTTTTCCATTTGCCTTTCATTTCCACCATCTGCCATGGGCAGACACTCTGACAGCTTCAGCTCCATCTGCACTGGCAGCAGACCCTGTTTTTGTGCTGTAAAGCAGTCCAAAGGATTTCTAGCCAAATGTAATGTGGTGGCATACAAAAGTAAAAATGCAGATCGTGGCTGAGAGGCTGCCAGGCCTGCTCTCAGTGGTGGACTCATTTGTTTCTGCTAATTATACTAATTTGTCCAAATGATTTATTGATGTGAAAATGCTCCACATTGCCCCTTTTAAATAGTTTGCCTGAACTATATTCCTTTTTAAAGGGATTGAATTGATTACATATTGTCAATGAACATTTCACTGAAATATTGAATTGGATTTTTATGTGGTTCAAGACTATGCAATATCCAGGCATTAGAGAAATCCCTTTTTCCTGGGTGGTCCAGTTAATTAATGGAAAAGTCATAGATGTGTAGTAATTGTTTGTTGACTTCAGTTTCTGTTTTTGCTGGAAAGAATACAGCATATATAATGAACTAATCTCATTTGAAGTCTGCAGTGTGTTAGAGCTATCTCAGACTTCAGTTAAGTGGTCTTAGGAATGTAGTCTGGCATGTGTATAATGGACACTAAATGTTCTCTCACAGGCATCTTGTCTGAGATGAACATTTCTGTTGTGAATAATTGCCGCTGACACATGCAGGGGAAGAGGACCAGTATGTGCACCATGATGCACTGTAAAAAAAAAAAAATGTCAACAACAAAATTCAGCAGCTGCAAATATTACCATATTTTGGCAGACTAACTGGTCTCTTTTTACAAAGCACCTTAACACAGACCCAGTGTGTAGTGCTCTTTGTGAAGCTGCTGTTGTTAGGTTGGCAGATTAATGTTGATCTGTCTGATGCTGTCATCTGAGGGCTGCAATGATGAAAGATTTTGATTGGCTGTTCTCTGTTATAATCCATGTTCTTTAATTTAGCAGCACTTCTTTTTTTCTTTCATGTGGTAATGACTTCCCCGTGGTCACAAACGTAATGCGGAATAATATCTGTGCAGTATGCTGACACATATCAAATAGTCTCCTAAGGGCTTGAAGGCATTAGTGTTCACACCTCAAATCATGGTCACAATATGCTGTAGACGTTCTGCCACAGGCCTATCTAATATCACAGAAACTTAAACTGCAGCTAGTATTGTATTATCATGCTATTACCTCTCAGTGTGCAGTATAGTATATAATCCCTCAAAAATAGAAAACATTGTACAAGAGTGTCAACAACTCATAAACTGTCCACCCAATACAGTTGTGATCACCATTAAACAACCCTAAAAGAGTACTCTGCAGATCATTGCAGCCCTGACACACTTGCCAGGCTCACAGTAAAGAGTTTAAAAAAAATATCAAAATGTAGCATTACCAGAATTATTTTATTTTTATTTCACGTATGCATCCTTCTTGTCAAAACCTGGCAATAATACCAGCCATGCAGCTCGGCTGCTGATAGTTCAGTCATGTAGTCTCAAGCAAGCCTCCAGCAGTGATGAGGAGTGGATTACAGAGGTCCAGTAAACTAACCTCTTTCTATTCCATACCCCCCAGCTGTTTTCATTTTAGACCATAGTACCAAAACACTGAAAAAATAAGAAAAAATATATAAACTGTAAATGATATGTTTTATTAAAACCAAACTCCTCCCTGATATATTCAGTTGGGGGCAGCAGGACAAGCTGAAAACATCTTTGTTATGGCTAATGCATTAACAGTTACCTATTTACACATCCAGCTGACAACATGACAACACTAGGATACATTTGGAGTTGTGTTTCTGTTCACCTGATAAATACAACTTCAGCATTTATTTTCTCTGGCTGTTTTTGTCTCACCAAACTACAAAGATAATAAAATAGTTTCTTTAGCTAGCTGCTAACTTTGTCAGCTGTTTTATGTTTAGCAGTTAGCATACAGTGATCAGAGCTTTTTTTTTTGTTATTTCTCTATTTTTTTACCATAAAACTGAAACTACAAGCTAAAAGAAGCTGGAAGGCTCCATAGAGCTGAGGGGAACTGCAGAGGTGGATGATAATTCTCTGGGTTCATTAACTGAGTTACACAGACTACAGCCAATGACCAGCTTACATCCAACATGTATGTTCTAAAAGACAGTCAGCATTCTGTATTTCTAATCTAAAATATATCACTGAAAGACAACCAAACAGCAACCACAAAAAACTATGACTTTAATGCTACTGACAGCCTGATTAAATATGCTTGGACATATGTCTGATAAAAGTTGCAGCTGAAAAGTTTGGCATTGCACAGATTTTGTCAGCATGTAGCTTTTGATTATGGAAGAAGAGAAGAAAATGTGAAGGTTAGAAAAAAAACAGAAAAAAAAACAACATTAAAAATTGACACCATTGATTTGCTAGGCTGAACAGTCAGACAACTCACAGACTGACTCCAGTGCCGGTTCAAAGTCAGCATGCTGATTTGGTCGAACAACTGCTGATAGGAGTTGACTACCAACAGTGCCAGACAGCTCACAAAAACTACAGATGACAGTCATTTACAGACCTTCAAAACAAGCTTAATGTGGACAATAGTTGACTTGGTTTGTTAGTGCTTTGACTTCATCTCAGGCTATCCTGCATACCTGGAAACACACTACCCAGTTGCTAACATCAGGGCTTATTTTCTGTTTGTTCAGTCACTGCCAGAATACAAAGAGAAAGTGAACTAATACTGAAAGTATAAATGCTTCATCAGATCAGCTGTTACAGAAAATGTACAAATATTTGCTTTATACACAGATGCACACACTACAGAGAATATATTCATCCCTGTCCTTAAAGAAAAAAATGTTTATATGTAATTATGGAAGTAATTTGAGATTTGATTTACTTCAGTAAATAAATAGAGTTCTCATTTATTTCTCCTCCAATAAATGTTGACAATTTATTGACTGATTGATCATTTATCCAAGGAAGCTGAGTGGCAGTTTGTAACATTTTCCCCCAATTTTTACATTGTTTCTCTTTCTTTGAAATTGCAAGGTTATTGTGTGCATCACATTTATGACACCTGTTGTTTCTTTCCTGACATACTGGACCAACTCTGTGTCTGGACATGTTCATATTTTTACAATATGCTCAGTTCACAGCATAAAGTAGTAGTGCGAGTTAATTCTCGCATCTTTCTGAAATATTTGGTTCTAGAAGTAAAGTGACTGTACACACAGGGCTTTCTGTGTCCCCTTAAAGGTCAGTACTTGTCAAAATGGTTTGTTTGAAAATTCATGGGTCAAAGTTCACCAAAGTTGTTTGTTTGTGCAGATTTACTTTTCCCCTGAAAATCCACTAATCACGGCACTTCTATTGTAAAGAACTGAATTCATGATTTTTTTAAACACTGCTGTAACCAGACCTTCAAGGAGTTTGCCAAAAGAACCTTCTTCTTTATTCATTTTCTTTTAGCTCCAGAAATTTTTAAATGTCCATACTAGTTTTAAAATACTGTACTTCCAGCTGTGTACAGTACATGCATGCTTCTTTTCTTTCTTTTCTTTCTTTCTTTATTTGTTTGTTTTGTTTGCTTTTTGATTTATTTTGCTTTTGTCATCAGGAGTTGGCATTCTGAAGCGTCTATGCCACAGTCAACTACTGTCTGCCCAGTATTTTACCACTGGATTGAAGGAGCATCTTAAGAACCAGGGAGAATATTTATCCTCCCAACATTCAGCCATAAGGGACATTAACTGATGGCAGTCACTGTGTTGTTTTACCCCAGCTGGGGTCTGCTACTTGTCCACATCTCCCACAGTACAACACAACACCTAGATGATAAACTAATATTCCTCCAGAGACAACAGTATGCAGTGTGTAGAGATAATGCAGTTATTATCCAAATATTAGTGTGACTGTAATGACTGTAGTTCAATGGAAAATGTATTATTACATAATACAAACTAGATATAGATCCTTACAATATTTGTAGCAAACGGTTTACTCGGTTTTTAAAATATACAAATGGAAAAGCTGAAAAAGCTGGTCTGGTCTGCCTTGCACCTCACTTATACCGTCAGATGATTTGAGCCTCGGCTAAACATGCAGTACCGAAAGCGCACCAGAGTGCATACTGTACATCATCCACACTGTGAGCATATTTCTGTAGTTAGGCTGACCCATAGGGTTCAGCTTGAGTGTAGCCTTTGCTGGTAAGTCCCTGTCTCTTGCTTTCACTCCCTACCTTTTCACACACAAACATACAGTACATACACACACATTTACTGCCTGCTGGCAGACTGCCCATTTGCTGTTTGTTCTCTACTCGTAGCTGCAATGATAGTATCTTTTAATAAGACTGAGGGTTCATTTTTATTCCATCATGCAGACAGCAAATTGAGGCCAGTGTGGAACTAATATTGTACATTACCTGCCATCAGATGTGCTATTTACTTCACTTCTATTTCAATCTTCATTCACCCAGGGGCAGATCTAGAAAAGTTTGGATGGAGTGGCCAGACTAGGGCACAGACTCGGGGGGGGGGGGCACATTTGAAATGAAATACATATAAAAAGAAAATAAAACCTCTGGTTCTATGAAATAATAAATCACACATGACTAAGACTCAAAACTTTTGATTTTATGAGACACACATAATGCTTTGTTTAGCTAACTTTGGCTGCCGTCTTTATCTGCTTCTGGCTGGGGACATCACTGCTATACAGCGGTTGCCCCCTAAACTGCCAAGTACTCAACAACAACACAATCAGAGAAATGAATGCAAATATCATACTGCATGCAGGATATAAAATAAATCTAATTTGACCAATATCAATTGTAAAGCACCAGAAAATGTTAGTTCTATTTAAGGCAACAATTTGTCATTGTTTTTTATTTTCATTCATTAATACAGACAAGCATCACTTTTTAGACTCTGGCAGGGGTGGCACCAAGAGTGGCCAACCAGATTCCCCCTGGTTCCACCCATGCACACACCAGGAATCATTATCTTTCACAAGTTATTTAATTTTAGGTTCATTGCAATAGTTAGTTTGGAAATAGACAAAAGAATTGAACGGGTTTACTGTGGAGTAAGGCTCTAGAATAAATATTATTGTATAGACACTGAAGATTTACATTGCGTTTCCTCTATAATAAGGCCTGTGGTTTTAATTCAGATATATATTTACAGTAAAAAAAAAAAAAAAAAAAAAAATTCCCCACTCGCCCACCCCCTTTGGGGCAGTCTTGTATTCCTTCCTTCAAGCTTGGGTCCTCTACCAGAGGCCTGGGAGCTTGAGGGTCCTGCGCAGTATCTTAGCTGTTCCTAGCACTGCACTCTTCTGGACAGAGATCTCAGATGTTGTTCCTGGGATCTGTTGGAGCCACTCTCCC
>NW_018128083.1:203618-211741 GCF_001952655.1 Monopterus albus | reverse complement strand
AACCACCTTTGGAGGTGTATCCCATTTTGACTTTGGGACTTCTAGCCTGTAGTCGGCACAGATGTTTCTGTACACTATGCCAGCCACTTGGTTATGGCGTTCCATGTATGCCCTGCCTGCTAGCATCTTGCGTCCTGCTGTTATGTGCTGGATTGTCTCAGGGGCATCTTTGCACAGCCTGCACCTGTGGTCCTGTCTGGTATGGTAGACCCCGGCCTCTATTGATCTTGTACTTAGAGCCTGTTCCTGTGTTGCCAGTATTAGTGCCTCTGTGCTATCTTTCAGTCCAGCTTTGTCCAGCCACTGGTAGGATTTTTCGATATCAGCCACTTCTACTATTTGACGGTGGTACATACTGTGCAGAGGTTTGTCCTTCCATGAGGGTTCCTGCTCTTCCTTCCCTAGTTCCTCTGATTTCTGCTGCCTGAGGTATTCACTAAGCACATCAGCACTCGGGGCCATCTTCCTGATGTATTCATTAATCTTTGTTGTTTCATCCTGGATAGTGGCTCTGACGCTCACTAATCCTCTGTCTCCTTCCTTCCGCTTAGTGTACAGTCTCAGGATGCTGGACTTGGGGTGAAACCCACTGTGCATTGTAAAGAACTTCCTTGTCTTGATGTCAGTGGCCTATATCTCCTCCTTTGGCCAGCTTATTATGCCAGCGCGGTACCTGATGACCGGCAGAGCGTAGGTGTTGATCGCCCGGACTTTGTTCTTCCCATTCAGTTGCCTTCTCAGGACTTCCTTTACTCTCTGCAGGTACTTGGTAGTTGCTGCTTTCCTTGCGGCCTCTTCATGGTTCCCATTTACCTGCAGGATCCCAAGGTACTTGTAGCTGCCCTCAACATCTGCTGTGTTGCCTTTTGGTAGAACAATCCCCTCAGTTCTGACTACCTTTCCTCTCCTTGTTACCATTTGACCACACATATCCAGTCCGAATGACATTCTGATGTCCTGGCTGTAGATCCTAGTGGTGTGGATCAGTGAATCAATGTCTCATTTAATCCTGGCATACAGCTTGATATCATTCATGTAGAGGAGGTGGCTGATGATTGCTCCATTCCTTAGTCGGTATCCATAACCACTCTTGGTTATGATCTGGCTGAGGGGGTTCATCCCTATGCAGAACAGCAGCGGGGACAGAGCATCTCCTTGGTAGATACCGCACTTGATGTTGACTTGTGCAATTGGCTTGAAGTTGGCCTCTAGGGTTGTTTTCCACATTCCCACTGAGTTCTTGATGAAGGCTCTTAGAGTCCTGTCAATGTTGTACAGTTCCAAGCATTCCAGGATCCATGTGTGAGGCATTGAGTTATAGGCTTTCTTGTAGTCAATCCAGGCAGTGCACAGGTTGGTGTGCCTAGTCTTGCAGCCTCGAGTAACTACTTTTTCAACCTGTAGCTGGTGCCTTGCTCCTCTGGTGTTACTACCAATTCCTTTCTGGGCGCTGCTCATGTATTGAGCCATGTGCCTGCTCACAACAAGTCATATTGGCAGGATACAATGTTTTGTGCATACACATGACTGTAGGTAATTTAGTGCATACACAAGGGACAAGTAATACCTGGTTCAGACTACACAGTTTTTTGTCTGATACGTCACTATGTCAGATTACATGATTATAGAGTCATAAACTCTTGGATGAGGAATATGACAGGCTACACGCTGGTACCCAACTATTCACAGCCTGATACGGTTCAGGCTGCGATCCGTGCCAGGGACCAGGGGAATGTAAACACAGAATAGGTCCGGGATCGACCACCCCAGGAATAGATAAAAGATTTATTAAAAAAAAAAAAAAAAAAAAAAGGAATTTGTCTCAGTGTCACCTAAAATCCTCACTTTGTGGTGCGCCTTCAGGCATTCAACCTGCAGCTCATCTCAGCACCATGTGCACTTTACCCTCATCAGCCACGCTAAATCAAGAGCTAGCCAGTCACACACAGCAGCAGCCCAAGAGCCACAGACAACCCAGTCATGACATTTCAGCTTCCCTGCGGCTGCAAATGACCTCAGTGCTAGAACCCTTGGCTCTTAACACACACACACACACACACACACACACACACACACACTATGTACTCTATGTGACAAATGTAGCTCTCCAATATCTCCTATGTAACTTGAACCTTGCCAGAACCTAACTTATCCCAATAAATTCAAGCACAAAAACACACAGACTCACACACAGAGATCAAGCCCATTCAATACCAAAGCTCAACAGTTCTCAAGTGATGGTCGTAGTAGGGATTGTTCTTAGTGCTGCATTCACATCATCTAGTAGACTTTCAGAAGGCACTTCACTTAGTCTTGGTAAACGGCCACGGGAGTTCCAGGTGTCCATCTTGCTCATGATCTTCAGTCTCAGGTCAGCAGCCCTTGAATCAAGCTCATCCAGGCCTGTTATTGGGGCTTGGTTCCCAATCTCCAATTGTGGGGGTGATGATGATATCTCCCCCCTGACCTGTTGTCCTGGCTCCCCCTTGCTGGAGTATTCGTGTTGTACCTCGTCAATCTCTAGTTGTGATCGCAGGCACTTCTTGCGGATGTTATAGCACTGAGCTACTAGTTGCTTCGATGTTAGTGTAGATGTTGGGTTTCGAAGTATCCATAGGTCCCACATCCTCCACATGTAACCCCTCTCACTGGGATTACTTGTATAGTAGCATTCCAGTAGTTTTCTGTTCTACTGTCTTGTTCCAGTAGCCCACTTCTCATCAGGTTGCCCTGGTTCCTCAACACCTGACACGGACCTTGTTGACCCGGGTAACGTCCGAGCCGGTGTGACTCTTATTTTTCCAACTCTCATTACGGATGAGGTAGGCAGATAGCATTAAGGGCCTTGCCTAAGGACCCAGGAAGGATATTGACCATGCCCTGACCGAGGTTCGAACCCCCGACCTTTCGTTCAAATTATTTTTTCCCTGACTGTGTGTATATGTATATATGTATATGTATATATGTATATAAAGGAATCCAGTTCTGTTGCCTGTAATGTGACTCTGTGTCTATGCATATGTATGCATAGTGTGTTGTGCGTATGTACAATATGCTTAATCACAGTCTGAGGTCACCCCTGTGCAGTAACAAACAGGAAAAGAGCTGAAAGAAATGTGAAAAACAGAAAATGTTTCTTGTCTGCTTTCATGTTCTACGGGCACAATACAAAATGCATAAAAGATTACATTCACAATACAGTACACAGCACATGTGTATGTGTGAGGATAGGAACAAACCTTGTATGAGAATTCACTCAAGTACATTTCAAGACACACTCTCAGTCGAATCTCTCATGGTGCACTAAACTCATTGGAGTGATTAGTCATAGAGTATATTTAAAACCATTATACACACATAAGTAGTATATGTAAATATATTGTATGAGCATAACACTGACTGCACACCTGAAGCCTGATTTGCAGGCTCCTCCATTTGTGCTGAGAGCCACATCAAGAACAATTAGCAGCAGTTTGTGAATGGGAAGCCAGTGAGGGATCCTGTCTTTGTTGCTGAACTACAACTAACTTGTAGGTGATTGTAGGTTATACCACAATGCACTTTTCTCTCTCCCTGGATGTTGAAAAGAGGTGCCTGAGGACTAAGGCCCCTTTTCCACTGCCTGATACCGGCTCAGCTGGACTTTACTCAACTCCACTTGCTTTTTTGGTACCAGGTGCTTTGTTTACCACTACAGATAGCGCCCTTGCAGTTTTGCTGGTTGTCACAGTGACACAGCATGAAACTGGCCCATGATTGTGGCAGGGCAGTTATATTTGCAATTTTCATCCTACAGTAGGACTATTATTATGCCAGTTTTATTAAGTTTTCAGGTGAGAAAATGACTATCTAGTTTTCAAATATGTGGTCAATCTATCCAAGTACTGCTAACTACAGTGTTTTTGAAGATGTGATGAACCCCTAATGTACCAGATAGCTAGCTCTACTTAGCAAGCACTGTGCTCATATTATCACATTCAGTAACCTATGGGCTATGTGATAAGATCAAATCAAATCAAATTTTATTTGTATAGCGCCAAATCACAACAATAGTCATCTCAGGACACTTTACAAAAGTAAGTTCTAGACCTTACTGTTATCACTATTATTACATAGGGAAAACCCAACAAATCCCCCTTGAGCAAGCACTTGGTGACAATGGGGAGGAAAAACTCCCTTTAACGGAAGAAACTTCTGACAGACCCCAGCTCTTGGTGGGCGGCCTTCTGCCTCAATGATGTACAATGTAGTAGTAAGATTATGCAGCAATTCAGGCTTGAGTCCTTGGTCGCCATAAATTTTATCCTCTATTACATTTGTGAGAGAGAAGTGGCAGTTGCTATTATGAATGAAGAACAAGTGACTGGTGTCTTCACATGTAAACATCCGGGTTCATTCGTGGCAAGATGGCCATGTAGTAATGATGAATTTCTCTGGCCAATTAGTTTGTAGTGTTTACACATCACTGTTTGGTATATCGCCTTAGCTCCCTTGGAACCTCAACGGAGGTGATTCTAAAAATAGTACCAGGTACCAGGCACTATCCGCAACATTTGACTGATGGATAAACAAATAAGACAAGTCGAGTTGAGTCGAGTTCAGCTGGTACCAGATGGTGGAATTGGGGTTTAAGTAATAAAGGAGGTACATGGAAGTCCAAGTGCTCGTGAAGGCAATTCTGATAAGAAAAATATACAGTACATGAGGTATTTCCCAGCTACAGAATTCCATATTTCAGCATCAGTGATTATTAATGTTTTCACTGACCTGTCTTAAGACATAAAAAGTCTGATTTGTTTGCATGAAGAATCCTCCTTTAAATTGAAATCAGTTTGGCTAGCTTTACTACAATCAAGTCATTCACTCGCAGGAGCATAATCTGTGCAAATATTTTTTGTCAAGTTCTAATATAGCTAAGAAAATGTGCTAATTTGTGTGATTTACAAATACAGGAGCATGCTGGTTTGCCAGTGTTGACCTTTGAAGAACAACAAAAAGCTCGAGACTGGCATGGTGGAAGTTATGGCTCATTACCTGTGTTGGATGTGTTAATTAGCTTCACTATAAGCTGCATTTTTTGTAGATAGTAATGAGACAAAAGCTAAAAGTTTTTAATATTTGAATACATTATCCTATCAATGCTAACAAGCTAGCTAGCTCAGATTTTTTATTTACTTTGTACAGTTTGTCGAATGAACTGATGTACAATCCTGTGAACAACAAAGGGGGAAAAACAGCCCAGTGAGGAGAAAATAGAAAAAAGCTTGGAGGACTATTGTTTCTAGCATTAGCATGTTCCCAGCTGTGAGTTACTGTACTGTAGGTCACTACTATTATCCCTGTATATAGTATTTACACACTCCAGCACCACTTGTCGGGATGCTGACGTCAGCAGTCCACTGCTGCCAAACAGCTGTTTCTTGTTTCTAAACACATGGATCTAAGGTCCAACGACCCTGTTTAAAAAAAAAACAACAACAACAAAAAACAGCTGAATTGGAATTGACTGACAATGTTCTTAGTTGTAAATGTTCTTCTTCACCATCGGATGTTTGTGTTCTTCCTGTTTTGCGCCGGCAGGGGCACTACATGAAACCCGGTTTTGAACGGGGGAGGTACATCTTTATGAGGGAACATTTTTTTGACATAAGACCTGTCAGGAAGCCAGGACAAGGCATAAAGAAAAAACACTGACAAATAAGCTACGTTTTTGACAATGACAATATCTCAAATCTTATCTGACATTTTTGAGCCAGAATATGAAAGTGCATAGCATGACGAACTGCAACAGGGGAGGCGACAGTGGTGAGGTGGTAGAGCAGTCGCTTCCCAACAAGAAAGTTGAAGGTTCAAATCTCAGTGTTGGCAGTCCACATGTTGAAGTGTCCTTGGGCAAGACACCGAACCCCCCCAATTGCACCTGATGGTTAGAGCCATCGGTTGAGGTGGTGCCGGCAAATGGCTGCCATCGATTCTCTACCAAGAACAAATTCCTCGTGTGTAACGTACTTGGCCAATAAAGGTGATTATCCTAACAGCATTAATTCATTTGAGTTTCTCCTCCATAGATAGGTAAACTCTATAAATCTTGTCAATGGCTTCACTGCTTTGTTCTCCTTTTAAAACATCAATATGTTCCAGTGATGCCGAGTGCCTTAAAATGCAGTGCGTGTGTGTTTGTAGACTGACATCTGTGTCGTCTTTTCTTACAAGTACCCAGCACTGCTGCAGAGACCCATTCTCTGCTACTGTCCCCATTGTGCTTGTCCTCTTTGGCTGTACTGTATCACCAAGTGTGTGAAAAACTTGATTTCATTATCACATTTAGTTAAACAGCTACAGACATAATTGACACAGAAAAAGAGAAGAAAATTAAAACTTGGCTCAGGATATTGTGCTATACAGTGGCCAGTGGAAGCTTTTCTTCCCCCAAAGGGACTTAAAAGAGTGGCCCACAGCATTTTACCAGAAATGAAATATGAGAGAAATCACATTTATTGGCTTTTCACACTTTTTTGAAACTGCATTCTCAAGAGTACAAGAAACTGAGATGGCTATTGAAACTTAGAAAGGCAGTTTAGTTCTTGCACCTTAACCCATATAAATATCTTTCAAATTGCAAGTTGAAACTTGCAATGGGAATTGTAATCTGTTTTTTTTTTTTTTAAGAAAGTATCAAGGCATGAAGGTTTCTTATGACCAGTGTATTGTGAGATGATTGAATTTGGTTGCAGTGGGTTTCTTGAGGTCATGGAATGAAAACTGCTTATTGTCAGGCTCATATCAGTTAATTGGCTCGGCTGCAGCCCCCTGTCAGCTCATTATACCATGCCTGGATTGCATTTGCTCACATTGGCATCTAAGATTCCTGCAATTCCATGTGCAACTAATGGGAAATCTGCATATTTGCTATGAATGTGTACTTTTGCCTGCTTGGCCCAGAATTCAGTCAAGGTACTGCTGTATTTTAATCCTGTTGTTTTGTTTTTTTGGTTTGAGTTAGATGTTTTCAGTCTAACATCAAGAGAAAATAGACTGTAGGTAATTTTCACCCAGATGGAATGTGTTTCCAGATGGAAGGTTAAGGCGCTGTGGAGAAGTGCTTGAACAAGTGTGACGCATAATTCCCTGCAGCCCTGTTCATCTGTGATTATTAAAACTTTATACTTGGTTGAAAAACTCTGTGGGTCTAGAAAATGTTAATTATACTAATCCTTGCTATGATTCGACTGACAGCTGCTGGAGCCCAGTTGATTGTCAGAGAGGAACATTCACCATAATATACTGTGGCTTTTCAACAAACTGGCATTCCATTCCTCATCAAGTTTTTTCCCCACCTCATTACGACATAAAGTAGAGATGAGTGAAGTGACAAATTGCATGAAAATCCTGTATAAATGAGTGTAAATTAAAAGAAAATGCACAGGGCACTGATTAATCTGCTGATTGTTTTCTTTATAATTAATTTTGTATTTGTTTAGTCAGAAAATGTCAAAAAACTGGGACAAATGTGCATTTAGATTTTCCAGAGTTAACGGTGATATCTTCAAATGTCTTGTTTTGTGTAACCAACAATATTCAGTTTGCTGTGAGGTATGACTAAGAAAAGCATAAATTCCTCACATTAAATAAGGTGGAACCAGAAAATGTTGATGATTTTTGCTGGTCTATCAATGAACCAACTAATGGTTTCAGTTCTCGGTTAGTGAATGGCTTAATGAGTATGAAAACACAAAAAGGGAATGTGCTATGGAATGATGTTTCCTTCCTCCAGTAGAGGAGCACTGAAACTGTCCTGGAGACACTACTAAAAAGTTTGTGCTGTTCACTTAAAATTTTTCTTCATTCATCTCTGTGTACATACAGTATAGGGTGTATTAATTTGTGATCTGATGTAGAAGGTGGAAATTAATTCACAGTGATTTAATCTCTTCAGTGATTTAGCATTTTATTCTGCTGGTTGCATATGGAAATGGAATAGATGTTTTCTTATGGTTACTATCCATCTATCCATTTTCCTCCGCTTATCCCGGACCGGATCGCGGGGGCAGCAGTCTAAGCAAAGATGCCCAGACTTCCCTCTCTCCAGACACTTCCTCCAGCTCCTCCGGGGAAATGCCGAG
>NW_018128083.1:168412-200539 GCF_001952655.1 Monopterus albus | reverse complement strand
CCCACCAGCAAGGTGACATTCCATGTCCCCAGGGCTAGTCTCCGTGTTCAGAGATTGGGTCGTCGGGCCCCTGTCTTCGACTGCTGCCCAATCCACTGTGCACCGGCACCTTACGGATCCTCCTGCAGGTGGTGGGCCCACGGGAGGACGTCCCCACGTCGCTCGTTCGGGCCAAGCCCAGCCGGGCCCCGACAGGGGAGGCCCGGCCTAATCCAAAGTCCCAAAGAATAAAACCAGTAACAATTTGTCACAATATTTGTAAGTTTATATTTGAGATTCTTTTCAACACCTTAAAGGTAGGATTGGTGATTCTAGAAAAACCAGCAAGAGGAAGCTCAATTTTGAATGTAGACAAGTGAAGAAATTCCACCCTTGTGTTCTGACTTCTCTCCACAGCCCTACTCCAAAATATGGGTTCTGCATCATACACTGCCTGGCTAGTTACAGATTTCAGGAAAATAACAAATGCTGCTCAAACAAAGCAAAACCAATAATTACCTGTCCAACAGACATAGGGCCACCATGGTGTCACCTGTCAGCCCCTTTTGTTCTCTCAGTTGTCGCTGTCATTCAAAATCCACATCAATGTTAATTCTGGTTTTACTTCTTGCAGCATTCAATTTCTTTTTAGTTATGACTTTCTTGAATGCGGTGTTATTTGTGTCCAGATCTGTGGCCCTGAACCCTAGCTGGGGACCTCTGGTTCATGGCTAAACTGCTTTAGCCCTGGCTCGTAGCTGACAACTAGCCTTAGAAGCCTGGGCTTTTCTGGCAGGAAGAAGTGAAGAGGGAGCCCAACTAATGCCATTCAAAACACAGGCTTTATTTCGGCTTGGTAACACTAACATTGCATGTGGCCAGTTTACTGCATTACAGTCCTACCTATACACTTACAGTGCCTTGCGAAAGTATTCGGCCCCCTTGAACTTTGCGACCTTTTGCCACATTTCAGGCTTCAAACATAAAGATATAAAACTGTAATTTTTTGTGAAGAATCAACAACAAGTGGGACACAATCATGAAGTGGAATGAAATTTATTGGATATTTCAAACTTTTCTAACAAATAAAAAACTGAAAAATTGGCCGTGCAAAATTATTCAGCCCCCTTAAGTTAATACTTTGTAGCGCCACCTTTTGCTGCGATTACAGCTGTAAGTCACTTGGGGTATGTCTCTATCAGTTTTGCACATCGAGAGACGGAAATTTTTGCCCATTCCTCCTTGCAAAACAGCTCGAGCTCAGTGAGGTTGGATAGAGAGCGTTTGTGAACAGCAGTTTTCAGTTCTTTCCACAGATTCTCGATTGGATTCAGGTCTGGACTTTGACTTGGCCATTCTAACACCTGGATATGTTTATTTGTGAACCATTCCATTGTAGATTTTGCTTTATGTTTTGGATCATTGTCTTGTTGGAAGACAAATCTCCATCCCAGTCTCAGGTCTTTTGCAGACTCCATCAGGTTTCCATCCAGAATGGTCCTGTATTTGGCTCCATCCATCTTCCCATCAATTTTAACCATCTTCCCTGTCCCTGCTGAAGAAAAGCAGCCCCAAACCATGATGCTGCCACCACCATGTTTGACAGTGGGGATGGTGTGTTCAGGGTGATGAGCTGTGTTGCTTTTACGCCAAACATAACGTTTTGCATTGTTGCCAAAAAGTTCGATTTTGGTTTCATCTGACCAGAGCACCTTCTTCCACATGTTTGGTGTGTCTCCCAGGTGGCTTGTGGCAAACTTTAAACGACACTTTTTATGGATATCTTTAAGAAATGGCTTTCTTCTTGCCACTCTTCCATAAAGGCCAGATTTGTGCAGTATACGACTGATTGTTGTCCTATGGACAGAGTCTCCCACCTCAGCTGTAGATCTCTGCAGTTCATCCAGAGTGATCATGGGCCTCTTGGCTGCATCTCTGATCAGTCTTCTCCTTGTATGAGCTGAAAGTTTAGAGGGACGGCCAGGTCTTGGGACCTGCCTGGTGTGTTCTTTGTTCTTCATGATGCTCTCTGCGCTTTAAACGGAGCTCTGAGACTATCACAGTGCAGGTGCATTTATACTGAGACTTGATTACACACAGGTGGATTCTGTTTATCATCATTAGTCATTTAGGTCAACATTGGATCATTCAGAGATCCTCACTGAACTTCTGGAGAGAGTTTGCTGCACTGAAAGTAAAGGGGCTGAATAATTTTGCACGCCCAATTTTTCAGTTTTTTATTTGTTAAAAACGTTTGAAATATCCAATAAATTTCGTTCCACTTCATGATTGTGTCCCACTTGTTGATTCTTCACAAAAAATTACAGTTTTATATCTTTATGTTTGAAGCCTGAAATGTGGCAAAAGGTCGCAAAGTTCAAGGGGGCCGAATACTTTTGCAAGGCACTGTAGCTGACTACTGTCTGGCTGCATGTAAAATGAGTGTTTTCTATGCAGCGGTCTTCTCACACTCATACTGCGCACACAAGTAGTGTCTTCTGGCAATAACATTACCTATAAGGCTACATGTCTTAAAGAGAACGGTCTGGCCTGTAACAACTGTGTCCGTTTGTGAATGTTAAGCTGCTGTTCGGACCCTCTCTGCTATAGCTCACTAGCTTTAGCTGTAAAACAGAGCGGTAACACATCTGCCTAAAACTGCAATGCCTTGTGGGAGACTCTTGCCCCGCACATTGAGTGCACGGGCAGAGTGCGCGCAAGTAGGAAGTAGGTTGACAGGCAGGTAGGCCATCCAGTGGTTATGCTTGGGATGAGTAAAATTATTGGTCAGGCTTTTTTCAGCCCTGCTACTGCCACAGATGGTGGATTTGTTTCTTTATGTTGTCAGTGCATTTAATGTATTCACTGTCATCAGGATTAAAAGAGAATTTCAAAATATGTAACAAAAATGCTTATGAAAAGAGTTGCCAACCCTACCTCTAACACTCCTTTTTGACCACGTAAATGGATACCATGTTTTTCCCAATATAATATACCAATGCTTCTGTAAACCAGTGTCCTGTCTTGTCATACTGGGCGACACTAAAAAGTCAGGCACCTAACATTTGCTGCTTTATAGCTGTGGTTTTGGAATTGGGACAGGAACTAGCATCAAAATGTCCACACAAATTACTCTTTCGCTTCATGCTTTTGACTCAGTTAATGGAACAGGTTTGTTGTGCTGCCACTTTTAGTTCAAACGTTTTTACTACACAGTGCAGTGCTATGTTCCACATTGGATCTTGGAAAACTATTTTCATATCACTGAGGTACATGACTGCCATTCTTTATTATTTTGTTGTCTTTAGGTGCTGCAGCCACCATTACCCAAGTTTGTTGACTGGCAAAGCTCACACTTGCAAGTGTCTCCAAGTAAATGGTGACAGCTTACATTAATGTTGTAACTCCAGATAACTGCTGATGTTGGCATTTTAGGGATAGCAGAGGAAGCACTTTACTCAAAAACAAAAAAATCTAATTAATCAAATTAATTCAATATATCACCCAGCCCTATTCACAACAAAAAGAAATGAGAAAACTGTTATCACAAAATGACTTTTAGAAGCTAAAGAGGCAGATATTGTTCTCAAAAGGTGGTGAAGACCAAAAACAGAGCTAAAAGAAGAGTGAATATTGAGCTTACATTCACGATGCCCAGGAACATGGCTGATAATGTATGAATGATAATGTTGCTTCATGTCATAATTATGTAAAAAGGCTATTACTAACACATTAACTGAACTACAGTAGGCCTAACTACTGGTAGTATTGATAATGTGTCAGTATGGTGTTTTCCTGCAGCTTGCAATTAGCCCCAAGTAGCCAAAAGCTTCTTTGGCCTTTGGCTTGCTGTGTGGCAGTCTTTCGCATCAATGTTCTGTTGCTGTTCAGACACAATTCAAGACCCAAGTTGCCAGCTGATTTATTAGCAGCTAACATACTGTATATTCACTGTGTTAATATACCATATCAAACAACTCAGTTTAATTTGCTTCCATTAAAAAGCATCTGCTCTGGCAACAGGACTTGATCCCTCATTTTCTCTTCAATTAGTCAGGCATTGTGGGTGTTATTTGTCACATCCTGTGCTTTCATGCTCTCTTATAGTTGCCCTTCTTCATGCTCCCTCTTTCAATATGAACAAAACAGGTCATGCAATGAGGACTCATCCATCAGGAAGGAGGATACAACAAGAATGTTGCTGTTTGATGACAAAGTGTTGATTACTGCTCAGGAGAAGTGGATCTTGTTTAGTCACATAACTTGAACTATTACAGAGAATTGAGGATTGGCAAGATGTGATTTAGGGCTCATCTTTTCTGGGACCTTTAACAATTGCACTTTAACAAAAAATTATCTTCTCACTCACCTTTTGTAGGATGAGTGCAGATTGCTTTAGTTTTACTTTTCTGGGTACTGCGATTTGTGCTTCTACCTTATGACAGTGGAGATGGATGAATTTCATTTCAGGTGATTACAACATTAAAAAATTGCTGTTTACTGTGATAGCACTTTGTACCAAACTAACTGAAACAAGGTCTGTGGAGCATCCAGAGCAAGGACTTGGTATGGTAGCTTTATATGTCAGATTACAGTGCACATCTAATGCATTAAACTGTAGCTCTTTAGGATATGGAATACCCCAACACACCAACAACATGCAGAACCCCCTGCTTATGTGGACATATAACTTAAAGGAAAAACCCTATAGACAAGAGCAGTAAATCACTGTAGTTATGTGCTGTGGTCTCCATGCACCCACAGTGTGGTGCATTTGGTGCTGCTGCCATCAGAGATAACCCTGCCTTAGCACTTCACTCTTTGGTAACTGGAGGCAAATTCAGGGGAAACCTTGGCTATCTCTCATCCTCAGATGATATCATTAACTGGGGGTTTATCAGACCAGCATTCCTAATCTCTGCAGCTGTACCTGAATGCTACATCAAATTTTTCCAAGTTGTTAGTTTAAAGGGGAGTTTCCTAGTCTCTCCTCCATTTGCTGCTGACAGGGCCAGAGCTCTCAAGTCAGACCATCAGCCGGGGCCTCTCTGTTTACAATCTGCCCTTGATTTTGCTTTTCACAAAGGACAGCGTAATCTTTTTCAACAGCTCATATTGACAGCTTATGATTTCGTTTGGGCATCCCGTCTTGTTTTCAGTCAGTTCTTGTGTACCTTGTTTCTTCTGATGAACTCCCACCCATCCCCTTCTAACACTTCCCTCATTGTGCTGGCTCTGCTTTGACAAATGAAGTTCAAAAGTGTCTCATAAAAGCAGTTTTATACAGATGGAGTACCATTAGTAAAGGATTTGCTATGCTTCACTAGCTTTGTCTGTATAAACAGCATGGATGAAGGTGTCAAAGCATTACCTCTGCCAGTTTGTTTCACCCACCTCAATGGAGGGGAAGTCAATACACCTGATAGATCACACTTATTAGTTCAGTATTGAGCTCTGGAAGCCAAAACGCTGATACTTGGAGAGTGAGGAAAGACAAGCACCCTATTAGCTGGATTTGGTGGGTTATGAATAACAATCTGGGCATAATGAAGGAGTCCATCAAGCAAAGGTTGGCTGGCTACATGCTTTCAGGTGGTCCAACAGAAGCTATGTTGAAGTTTTGTTTTTTTTTCCTCTCCCTAGTCAAGTTGACAGACATCACAGTCAGTTTGTCCTCCATGCATTTTATTGGTTCCCTTTAAAGAATGGAATATCCCACTTCCATTTTTCCAGTGCTTTATAAGGATCTATCCAGTTATGTGGCTGCTGGTCTCTGACATGACATTCTTTGGAAGCTGTGGTGACCCACAGTCATGCTGGCATCTCTCACTCCATAGCCTGGCCAGATGTCAGCTCAGGGTTAAAGAACCAGATAGGTCTCTTTGCTTTTCTCAGCTTGTAATTTCTTGTGTGTTTATATGCCAGCTTCCCACAGAATCTGCTGCACTGAGATGAAGATGCAGAAAAAGGAATCTGCCAACTCTTGTTGATTTCATGTCAAAAATGTTCTTAACTAGATTAGGATTAGAGGAAAATGTGGAGCTGGGGCATACAAGTTGCCCAGAACATTTTAGTTTGATGTAGGCTAAAATTGCTTGAAGGTGTCAGAAGAATATGTTGACAGTGCCGAGGTAAATCCTCTGCAGCAGAGTTATAAAATAAGTCTGTAGATGTAAAAACTCGTATGCTGGATCTCTGATAGTCGACGTTTCTGTCTTGCTGGCCATGGGGATTTAACTGTTCTTGACCTTCTGGTCTAGAAAAGCAAAGAAGGCAGTTTCACTAGTTTAATTGGCAGCTTATCTTTGCATTGAACTGCCTTCAGTTATGTATGAGAAAGTGATTCAGACAAGTGGAATTTTGTGTTGCTGTTGTTTCGTCTCTCATTTTGTTGAGTAATGCAGCATTATGCTTTTCATTTTCAGATGTAGCCAGATGTAGGTTCACATCATCTGTGCAAAATATGCAGACTATGAAACACATGCAAACCCTATTTTAAAATATTTCTTAGTATTTTTCATTATTTGATTTTAGTTCCAAACCCCTCCTGATTGATATCTTTGTCTTTACAGATCTGAAAGTGAAAGCTCTAGAGGTGTCAGGTATGTGCAAGCTCAAAAGTCTTTTCATACATTCTTGCTATTCAGACTGTAAACATACCATATCCTTGTTTTTTCACTACACTCAGTCACATGTCATCTAACAAATCCTCATCTCCAGTCCAATCTGGACATTGCCTACTGACCTGTTAGTACCACCCTACCCAGATAAAATGATTCTTTTCCTCAAAGAAACAGTGAGATTTGATGGTGCTTGTTGCAGTGTTTCCTCTCTGATTCTCATGTTTCCTTGACAGATTCTTTCTCTAGGGCCTATAACTAGGGAGTCATTTCTTGTAGTCCCATTACATTGACTCCGCACACTCATGGTCACATTCTGTTTTTTTATTACATTGTTTGACATAATTTATCAGCATAATGATGATAAGTTGAGGTGCAGAAAGCATAAAATTGTCAGTTTCACACCACTGTCTGCCATTTTATTACTTTCTAGTCATTGAAATATTGGCTCTAAATTATCCATATATGTACGAGTGTATTCTACCAAATACTGCTTTATGTAACCTGTCATGCAGTAGATATGGGAATATATGTGGCAAAATGTGCCTGCATTTAAGTTACATTAGACTAGACATGAAGATCTTGGTCTGGCTGGGGAATGGTTCTGAATTAGTAAAAATATCGAGTCAGTTCCAGGACGGTTCTCTCAGTATTTCAAGAGAGTAGGGAGTGAGATTTTACAGAGCAGAAAATATGGTTATTGTGTAATTTGGTCATGCATGCAGTCTTACCTCAGTTCTTCTGAGTCTTGAGGGTTTCATGCCATAAGTACAACATAACTTGCCAATAAGATCGACAGTGTCATAAAAACACAAGCATGAATTATGGTATGCTTACATTAAAACTCCTGGCCCAATATTCTTCCACAGCTTTTGGTATATGGAACTTGTTAGGCCAATAATAGTTATGACAAGTTAAAACCTGAAGCTAACTACATGCACGTGGTTGGCCAGACACAAACCTAATTTGGTGATTTTGAGATTTTAAGGCCTAATTCCACCAAGTATTATTGGGATTTGTTAAAGACTTTTTAAGTTTATAATATCATTTTTAAAAATATTATATTTTGCTTATTTTTTTCTTTAAAGGAGGAACCAACAAGCAACAGTAATAAAGTACCAGACTGTTGGTGCATCTGTTAGAGTGCTAATATATAAAGCCTTAATGATACTAATGCCCTACTTTGAACAAAAGCACCTGCCAAATTAATGTAATGCAAAAATATGGATAGATGGGTACAGGGCTGTTTCTAGACATTTTCATGCCCTAAGGCGAAATGTTCCACAGTCATCCGAGAGAGGACAATTTTTTTTTAATTATAGTATTTAAAGACAATTGTAGTAATATTAATATAGTTTTCTATCTGAAATGTAACTTTATTCAGCTTCTATTCTTTGTCATGTCATTGCCGTCATCTGCCAGTTTGAGTATTTTTTATCCTGTTTCAATCATGTTCAAGAACATAAGACATGGGTGGCGGGGTGGGGGGAAATCTGGAGGTGTGGTGCTTATCATGATGTCTGACAATCCATGTATTTCGTGCTCAGTTTGAAAATGAAACAAACAGGCTGTTACTTGATTTAGTTTGATATACATTATTTGGACAAAAGTATTGGGATGCTTGACCATTACACCAACAGGGACTTTAATGATATTGCATTCAAATACATAGACTGTAATATGGAGTTTTTCCCCCCTTTCCAGCTATAACAGCTTCCACTCTTCTTTGAAGGCTTTCCACAAAATTCTGGAGTGTTTCTGTGGGAATGTGTGCCCATTCATTCTGTAGAGCATTTATGACCTCAGGCACTGATATTGGACGAGAAGGACCTGGCTCACAATCTCCATTCCAGTTCATACCAAAGGTGTTTGATGGGGTTGAGGTTGGGGCTCTGTGTGGGCCAGTCAAGTTCTTCTACACCAAACTCATCCAGCCATGTCTTTATGGACCTTGCTTTGTGCGCTGGGGCACAGTCACACTGGAATAGAAAAGGGCCTTCCCCAAACTGTTTCCATAAAGTTGTTAGCATAGTGTTGCTAAAGGTGTCTTGGTACACTGAAGTGTTAAGACTGTTCTTCACTGGAAGTGAGGGGCCTAGCCCAAACCCTGAAGAACAGCCCCATACCATTATCCCTCCTCCAGCAAACTTCACAGCTGGCACAATGCAGTCAGGCAGGTAACATTCTCCTGGCATCTGTCAAACCCAGACTCGCCCATCTGGCTGGCAAACACAGAAGCGTGACTTGTCGCTCCACAGAACATGCTTCCACTGCTCCATAGTCCAGTGGTGGTGTGCTTTACACCACTCCATCTGATGTTTGGCATTGGATTTGGTGATGTCAGGCTTGCATGGATCTGTTCTGACATGGAAACCCATTCCATGAAGCCCCTGCTCCAGAACAGACAGAAGCATAGGTTTTAGCTGCATTCACAAGATCCTTCCCACAGGGTTGTGCAGAGGTGTAGCTATGTTTAGTTGTGCTTTAGAATGTAACCACAATCAAAAAATAAACTATCAAAAAATAAAGTTTTATTTCTCTGAATCGTGTTCTTCTGGTTGACACAGCTCTCTCCTCATTCACTCCTTAGCTCTCTCACAGACATATAGACCTCCATTCTCCATTGTCCCATTTATTCAGAAGATGGGACGAACTCGTCTTGGCAAAAGTACTACGTCTTGCATTTTGGAAGGTCATGTTTGACCGCCCATTCTGGGACTGTACCTTTTACACAGAACGGTGAAGCGGAAAGCTGACAGAAGAATCCTGCATCGAATGGGCAGTGTAAAATGGGCTAGAGAGAGAGCTAGAGAGTGAAGGAGGAGATTGGCAAGAACAGCAGAAGTTAGATGTAACCTTAAGCATCAGTTCAGTTCAGTTTTATTTGTATAGCACCAATTCACAACAACAATCATCTCAGGGGACTTTATATAGGAAGTCCCCTTTGAGCAACACTAAATGCTAGGATTCCAATAGCTATTTGCTGGGCATCAGCTTGCCAGCTTTTTTGAGTTAAACCCCCCCTAAGCTCAGAAGCATGTTGTTTTTATGTTTATATGCTCTAAAATGTCAGACTTCTATTGTATGAACTGGTGTGTGTGCACAGTTTTTCAGTAATAGGGTGTTTTCACATTTTTCTGTTATAGGGGGCAGTGTCAGCCCACTTCCAAGCCATTTTATTTGTTAATGTTACTATATTAATTCTTGGATCAACTTAAAAAATGAAGAGATACTGACATGCTATCAAATGTTATGAGATGGTATGAGATGTGCAACTATTACTGGCATTTAACAACTAGCATTATTTGGCTCACTGCTAAAGCTAACTGTTAACCTCGTGCTAATGGTCGACGTAGCCTCGAACAAAAATAAAGATAAACTGATATACTATCAAACATTACAAGACAGTATAAGACACTTATCACTGCTGGGGTATTAACAGCAAAGCAGATATATAACAGGGAAGGCTAGGCTTGGCTCATTGTTGAACCGAGTCCCAACAGCATACTTTTGTGTTAAGTACTAATGTTAGATTAAGGTTGCATTTTGGATCAGCTGAGATAATAAAGAGATAATGACATACTGTTTAACATTATGAGATGGTATGAGATATGTAGTAGACATGTAGAGATGTACCGCTGTTGGAATGTAATATTAACAGTTACATTTGGCTGCTGCTAATACAACAAGGCTCTCTGGTAAGTGTACTAGATTACATTTAGGATCATGTGAAAAAATAAAAAGATGCTGATATACAATCAAACTTTATGGGACAGTAGTAGACACACTGGAGTATCATCAGAAAATTAAAATGTTACATTTGGCTAACTCACGCTACAGTATTAGTAGTCAAACTGCATGCAAACAGCCTGCTGCTAATAATCCAGTCTGCTTGATAGATGACATGTTGGACCAACTGAGAAAATAAAGACAAGCTATCAGACTCTCAGCCAGACTGTAAATTCATTTGCACATTTGACTTATCTCTTTTATACAGTATTGCTATGTAATGAGTGAAAGAGGCTCAAACATAAACTGCTATACTGCTTCAGTTTTTTGCAGAAAAACTATGTTAGGCTATAAATTATTTATAGCAGAGTATTTTTATATGCAAATATAAATATTAAAATGTCTCTAGAGTGGAACATTAAGTATAAAGGGCTTAAATAAAATATTCCACATTGAAGAAGGGTCAAAACACCAGCAGTTTGCAGTGATCTCTGTGTATAAAGGGCTTTTGATGCCTCCACATTAGTCTTTTACCAGTTTTGCACTGAAGAGAAGATATGATGAATATAATTCTTTCACTTAGCCTGTGGTTGCCCCAACCAGTTCTTATGATACAATATTTATTTTGAATTCTAGCCCATATAAAACATTTTTGTATACAATTTACTATATGGCATACTTTATAGGCTTACACTACCAGCCAAAGGTTTGTACACCCCTTTCCAAGTGGGAAAGGGAGTGCAAACATATCTAAAGCAAATTAAATGTATTTTACAGCTAAAAAGCTCAGCATTAAGGAAGAAATACAGTACAATGCTTTTTTCCTATAGTGTTTGTAATATTCTGACCCTCTCATGGGGAGGACAAAAATAGAGGGACACCTCTGAATAAAATGAAGTTCAGTACAACACCGCCTTTAACTATGATCTCAATAATAAACATATAATGAAATTTATACCTTTGCAACAATTTCACCAAAAACAAACATTTTGAGCTTCATAAACACAGATGTTTAGGTGGAAGTGTTGCATTGAACTACATACAGTACAATTGTACAGGCATACCTGTACATTAAGTGTACATTTAACTATAAGTGGAGAAAAATTTAATTGGGATAGGTGAATAATAAAATACATCATACATAATAAAGTACATCATACTGCATAAAACAACTTACAAAAAATTAATGAGTATTAACCCTGTCCACCTCCCACTCCCTGCATTTCTAATCCCAGAGAGTGACAGAGAAAAGCTAAGTTTAGCATGGCTCAGTTTAAAAAATTATTTAAAAAATTTTGAGGAAAAAAAGAGAAGAAAATAGAGGTTCTACTGTGTGTGTAATATCACTGCAGTGCATGATGGAGAGACATGGTTATGCATGGTGATTCTTGGTTTCAGTGCCCCTTTAGGTGAACCAAATAATATTTGCAATAGTTCACTGGAACGTTGTATGTTCTCAGTACACACAAAATTTTACTGAGGCTACAATTCACATAACACAGCAGAGAATGTCCAGGCTGGCTTAAACAGATGCCAGCAAGCTAGCCTACTGACAAGAAACATTGGTGTGCTGGTCACAGCAATATTTCAGCCCAGACACACAACTATACAACACATAGCTACAGTCATGTATGAAAATCTGACATTATTATCATATGTTTGTGGAAACATATCCACCCAATATATAGTTTGATGGCTTACCTGCTTGTGATTGTGCTAGGACCCAGCTAACATCCCAGAGTAAGGTCCAGTATATACTTTAAATATTACTCAATGTGTTTCAAGTCCCTGTTCACAGCGGGCAGTGAAATTTTTGACATGATGAGTTTAGGCATCTCTTTTGGGACTTACATTTAAAATACATTTAAATGAATACTTTTTCTGTATTCAGTAGACTTTGCAGATTTTTAGTGTCACCACATGTTTCTATATTTCTTCATCCTCTTTGGTGGCCTTACATCTGGTGGCACTGTAGAGGAACATACAGCTCGCTATGTCTAAAATCAAAATCAAAATCAGTTTCTATGGGCAGGGATCCTGTCCCCAATTCTGTAGGCCTTCTTCTTGGCACAATGAAGCTGCTTGAGTTTTATTGTGAACCAGGGCTTGTTGTTGTATGGCATGTGCTGAAGGTCTTAGTGGGCACCCACATGTACTCACAAATGTTGATGTGTGCCGTCGGCCCTGGATGGATATCTAGGTAATTACAATATCACAGTTGAAAGGAAACACAATAAAAGCTATAATAAATAGACACAGTGTGTATAGATATGTCTCTCTTAGAAGAAAACTAGGTCTGAGTGTAAACATGGATAAAGAAGACGAAGAATGAGAAGAGCACAGCTGAGAATGGTGGTAGGCTGTTCTCTAAAGACATTTTTTGAATCTGCATTTAATGATAGACAGATCTCACGTCATGCCACAGGTACTTTTTTCTACCTTCCATGTTTCCTTTTGAAAACAGAATGACAAAGAACAGAAGGTGTAACCAGACTAAAAGGAAGTATACATGATACATTGCACTCTGAATCCAGACTTTGTCCACAGCTAATGTTGTAAGATGGTGTTTATACAGTGTATCACCACTGAATGCATTTCTGGGAAACACAGCCTTGTTTCAGCTTGCTAAAATGCAGATCATATGGAATGATTAATTCTGAGTGGATCTGCATGCTGAGCTGTGTTTCTGGACAAGAAAAATGCATTGCATCAAACTCTTGTGAATATGACCAAATGTATCTTTGACTAGTTCAAAGGGTAGTTTGCATAATCAACTCCCTAATGCCTCTTGGGAACATTTACTGCTGGATTTGATGTGTTTTTGCTTCACATGATTACATTCTAATCATCCAGGTGTTAATGCCAAGTGGACAAGAAATCTTCATAATGAATATTAACATCTGAACCTCCAACTCTATTTCAGTTTTTAAATCCATCATTAAAGATTGTCATGTGTGTGAGACAAACCGACAAGAGTGGCAGACTGCTGTGCTGAAGGCCCTGAGTGCCTCTGACCACCTAATGTGGCAGGGACATTGCAGGATGTCTTGAGACAAAGTAGGATGCCTGAGGAGATTAACTAAAGGCCCGTCTCTGTGAGACACTGGAGTTAGACACTGTGAACACCTTGTTCTTTCAGAGTCGATCACTGAGCACCATTTTCATCACAGTGATACTGTAGATGCTAGAGCTGGACAGAGCTGTGGCAGTGGTGCTACAGTTCTGATAGCAGATAGAAGTGGACTCAGTGTAATAAATATTTAGAGCTATAATTATCCTCACAATAAAATTATTTGACACATTTGTCCCCAGATTGTTAGGAAATAGTGAAAAATACAGGTCACAAGTTTATCATATATTCAAATAGCTTCTTTTGGCTGACTAAAAGCCCAAAATCTCACAAATCCAAAGACATCCACATTTTAAAAGAACCTTGTGTACTTTTGATAAATAGTAGAGGTAATCTTCATCTTCTGCTCTCGGCTGCTCCTGTTAAGGGTCGCCACAGCGAATTATCAGTTGTCACCCAACTGACAATGCGCATAATTCAAATACCTTTTCAAACCTCACAGGGCCAAGTGAATAAATCTTTACTAATAAAAAAAGGTGGTCTGAGGAATAGGAGATAATTAAAAATGTAACATTATCTTTAAGATCATGGAAATCAGCAGCAACTCTAAAAGTGCTTTTTTGATATTGATATTAAATTCTCTGTACTGTATATGTACAACACTGTGCAAAAGTTTTAGGCACTTAATTTGCTGATGTTTAGATTCTTCCCAAAATTCCAAAATTCATTTTGCAGCACTACTATTGTCATGATTTCTGGCAACTTCCTGTTACAGACTTTTATTTTGGTAGATTTCCACTTCCCCTGCTCACAGCTGTTTCCCATCTGCAGGTATGCAGTATTTTCCTTCCCAATAAGTAGGTATTCAATTTTTGCCAGGTCATCGTACCTACTACCAGAAACATTCAATCCAAGCACATGTTTGCTCCTGTTGGTCTGATCATCTCCCTTATTTTACCTGCTAATGTACCAGTTGTGTGACACCAATCCAGTTTTGAGTCTCATCAATTTAGATATCTGAAGAAACAAAGAGACAGAGGTTACTCTCCTCCTGTTATCTTGTGAATTTATGCTGCAAAAATCATCTCAAGGGATTTGGCAACAGTCGGGAGGAATTTAATGGAAGAAACTTCCGACATAACCAGGCTCTTGGTGGGTAGCTCTCTGCCTACTTACCTAAGTTTTGAGAGGATTTATAAGGCTGATTACTTGTGACATTTTGAATTGAACTGTAAACCTGTGGAAGGAAGACTTGTTACCTGAATTACTCACTTTTTTTTTTTACCTGTTTCATTTGGCGAGTGCTTGTTACTAGTTGGTTATCAGATTGTTTACTCATCTGTGTTTCCACCTTTTTGTCAGCCAGGTTCATCTGTTAAGTATTGTTTTCGCTACCATAGGGGAATCAGCCATTGTAAATACTGTATTCTATGGAGTTCTAGTATTGTGTGCTTGCAGTTTTCGTCTGGGGCAACAGAAAGTCACTACTGTTACCTGCCTAGGTATTGTTAAATAAACTGTCATTAATTCACCTTTCACCATTAACACCTGGTCATATGTCTGCATCTGGGTTCAAGAGGATAAAATCATTACAACTGTATGTTCAGAGACAAGAACAAGGAACCTGCAACAGAACCCTCATGTCAACAACATAGGGTCATTTTCAGATGAAATGAAGAGATTGATGACACCGAGATGCTTAAGTCCACAGAAGAACTGTGGCAAGTTCTCCAAAATGCTGGAACTACCTGCTAAGTACCAGGCAAAAACAGTGCTTGTGCACCAAAGATAACTAATGCTCCTGATTCTTGCACTTTTTTTTAAATAAAAATATTCATGATATTATGCTTGAATGCATTTTTAAATGGTTAAAACCTTTGCACACTCCTGTGAACTCCTTGGTGTTTCTTCCAGTATGACTTGTAATTACCACAAAGCCTTTTATAATGTATATGTCAGGGACGGGCATGTAAGGCTCCCGTGGAGGTGTGAACCCAATTAAAGAGCCAGTGAGCTTAGGCAGTAGGACAGGTTTTAATGTCTTTTTGTAAGATAGACAGAAACGGATGCAGTCTTGCAAGATCAGGCTGAGAGCAGTACTTAGTTCAATCTGAGGTTGACATCTCCGGCAGGGCAGCAGTGAAGGCAAGGCAGAATCATAGGTCGGTAGAACAGGCAAGGTGTCGATATCAGTATAGCAGTCAGGCAAGAGGGAGGATGCTGGATCATGGGTCGGTGGAGCAAGCAGGGGTTCAGTACCAGGATAGCAGTCACAAGAAAACAAAACTGGAGAGTCTAGACAGGGCATAGAACAATCTGGCACCCACCCACAGGGTGGGGAGCTGCTATATACTGTGGTGAGCAGGTGAGAGCGATTACGGGACAGGTGAAACCAATGTGCATGATGAGATGAAGTTACCGGGAGTTAGGGTGGGCTGGAGACAGGAAGTGGTGTCAGAATAAAAGCAGGACCAGAAGTGGACAGGATCATGACAATATAGGGTGTTGTGCTTAACCAACCAGCCCCTTTTCCACCACCTGATACTGGCTCAGCTCAACTTGCTTCTACTTGCCTTACTTGTTTTTCTATCAGTCAAATCTTGGGGATAGTGCCTAGTACCTGGAACTATATTTGGTATCACCTTTGTCAAGGTTCCAAACAAGCTAAGGTGATACCAAACAGTAACATGTAAACACTGAAAACTAATGATTGGTCAGAGAAATTCTGATAAAAGTGTCCTTGAGCCAGACACTGAAACCCTAGTTGCACCCAGTGATATCGCGGGTGTGTGAGGACAACCCTGCCCTGTCCATGTGAACCTCATTGCCGCAAAAATGGTGAACATCTCTCTTTGGAGGAACCTTGTCATCTGATGTGCTCCACCGTGAAGATACTGTATGTAAAGTGCCAATCTGTGTACAAAACTGTAATAGTTGAATAGTTGAATATTTCTGACAAATTTTACTCCCTGGGACCTTGAACTGTATGTTTGATGTGTTAACTGGTTTTATTGGCATGTTATCACCACATTTTGACTTTAGGACTTCCAGCCTGTACTCGGCACAGATGTTTCTGTACACTATGCCAACCACTTGTTTATGACGTTCCATGTATGCCCTGCCTGCTAGCATCTTGCACTCTTCTGGACAGAGATCTCAGATGATGTTCCTGGGATCTGTTGGAGCCACTCTCCCAGTTTGGGGATCACAGCCCCCAGTGTTCCTATTACCACAGGGACCACTTATGCCTTCACCTTCCACATCTTTTCTAGCTCTTCTTTCAGCCCTTGGTATTTCTCAAGCTTCTCATGTTCCTTCTTCCTGAGTGGTTATGAATACAGACCTTGGGATGGAGCCACCATCAGCCACCTCCTCTACATGGATGACATCAAGCTGTATGCCAGGAGTGAATGAGACATCGACTCGCTGATCCACACCACTAGGATCTACACCCAGGACATCAGAATGTCATTCGGACTGGATAAGTGTGGTTGAATGGCAACAAGGAGAGGGAAGGTAGTCAGAACTGGGGGATTGTATTACCTGTCTGCAACATAGCAGATGTTGAGGACAGCTACAAGTACCTTGGAATCCTGCAGGCAAATGGGAACCATGAAGAGGTCGCAAGAAAAGCTGCAAATAGTCGGTGATAACATGCCAATAAAACCAGTTAACACATCAAACATACAGTTCAAGGTCCCAGGGAGTAAAATTTGTCAGAAATATTCAACTATTCAACTATTTACAGTTTTGTACACAGATTGGCACTTTACATACAGTATCTTCACGGTGGAGCACATCAGATGACGAGGTTCCTCCAAAGAGAGATGTTCACCATTTTTGCGGCAATGAAGTTCGCATGGACAGGGCAGGGTTGTCCTCACACACCCGCGATATCACTGGGTGCAACTAGGGTTTCAGTGTCTGGCTCAAGGACACTTTTATCAGGAACAACATCTGAGATCTCGGTCCAGAAAAGTGCAGTCCTAGGAACAGCTAAGGTACTGTGCAGGACCCTCAAGCTCCCAGGCCTCTGGTAGAGGACCCGAGCTTGAAGGAAAGAATAAGACCTCTCCAAAGTGGGGCAAGTGGGGATTTTTTTTATATGTATCTATATATATCTATATGTATATATGTGTGTGTGTGTGTGCATTTATTTATTTGTTTATTTATTGCACAAGACCTTTGTGTGCTGTATTTTTGTACACTTTTATGCATAAAGATGATCAGTGAACTGAATGGGTTTAGAGTGAGCTAGTTAAGCCTTGGCGGGGCACATAATTCTGTGACAATGCAGGCACTGATACCAAAATGAAAGGAGATTTCATCAACCTCTGAAATGAGAAAGAATTGCAAGACTGAATTGTTGACACAATAAAACCCCTCTTTTTTTTTATCAGGTCAAGGATAAACTCTCATGAGCTTTTTCTTTGAAAGGATATTGAAGCTGTGTAACAGCCTTCAGTGCAATAACAGAAAGACCTGCTGGAGAAATAGAATTACCTCTGCTTTACACAGTAGGCCTACTTTAGCAGTGGACAGCGTGAGATATGGAGGAGGATGGGGGGCTTGGTTTGTGTTGGCTTATGGTAATCACCCCCAGCTCCTGAGAGATGACTTTTAGCTTTACTGTTCGACTTCACATCTCCACACTGCTGATCCCTGTGTGAGACACTCAATTGTGTCAGCAATGTCTTATTGAGAGCTTCTGGATAAGACCATTTTATTGTAGTGGTGTTTTGATAAAGCTGTAGGAAGCATGCTGATGATGCCAGAGTGGAAATTCAAATTCACTCTGCTGATGGCAAAATTAGCTTTTTGTCCATTAGCCACAGAAGTTAACATATTACAAATTACCTGCAACTCTCACAGTTTGAAGAGCTGTGTAGGTTTCTAATGTACATTAGACTGGGTGGGATTCTAGGTATCCTGGGTGAACAAATGTAAAAGGCGCATTCAAACATTTACCAGCAGGTGGATATTGGTGATTTTTTTTTTCCTACTTGACTGTATCAAAAAATCCATGCAACAAGGATTCAGCTGGGAGAATTAAACCCCTTTAACAAACATACTTGAACATTAAATCTTAGCAAAGCCAGTAATACCCAACATTTTCGAGACAAAATGAGAAGATTAGGGTTGAAGTGAGAGCTGTGACAACAAACAGCAATGGCATGAGCACCTCAGTGGAGTATTAATAATGGATTAAAAGTTTGCACTGTACAATAAGATAGTGTTACAGTCATCTGTTAGCCAAACAGCTGATTAATGTGACAGGGATGGTGAATCATAAGTGAAGTGGTTGATTCCTAGCTTGATATTTGCAGATTTGTTATGCTTCTTTCTTTACCTGGCTGATTGTTTATACAACTGGTAATAACAGCTACCAATGAGTACAAGACTAGAATAATTTGAATGCGGTATGCTATGCATCATTACAGTGTGAAGATCAATAAGCATTACTAAACTAGGCACTATCAAAAATGTCATTGTCAATATGGTGGAACTGTCCCTCTAATACAGTAGAGCAGGCCTGTGTTCTGACTGACATTAGAACTCCTCATTTATTTCACAGTTGCCACTGCAGTGACACAGCAGGGATCTAAGACTGCTAGCCATTTGGGGGGGCTTGCAAAAACATTTAACCTAAACTAAACTTGTGGCAGTTATTTAACTGGAGATCAAATGGTTGTCACTGAGTTCTACACAAACGACTACACAGCATTTTGGGACTGATTTTTCTGGTAATAATGCAAACTTATGGCAGCAAAAAGTATCAAGGGCCAGTACTGCTAAAATGGTCCTGTCTGTGCACAGTTTATGGTCTGTATAGCAGGTTTTTGTTGTAACATAATTAAACAAGAGATAGTTTCACATTATTTCTGTAATGTAGTATACAGTATGGAAATGAGGCTACTCCTTATTCCTTCATTTTGCTGTTGACACCGAGCTCGCTTTCTTATTGCTTTTACATAAGGCTCTGCAAAAGTGTTGCTGCCTCTGTGGCAATTTATTGAGAGCCCCAAGTAAAAAACTAAAACTAATTTTGTTTTTTGCCTTTGTTTGGAAGGTAAAATGGTAGTGCTCACTAATAATGCAAGTGGATATAACCTGCAGCCAAAGGGTATAGTATTCTGAAATCCTTCATGTTTCCACATGCTGAGGTTTGGGATTTATCTAAAGTTATCATAGTGTTTTATGTAACACTGGTAATATACAGTACACCAGCTTTTCAGCCCCAACCTGCAGACTGTTAGGGAGGCATTTTAGCTTTTTGTTTGCAACAGATACTAACATCCATAAAATCTAAGTCACCTGAGTGGTGTGAAGAAGATAATTTCCTGTGGTTTCTTCTTTGGTCCTCTATCTCAGACTTGAGTAGGCTAATAGAGATGCAGAGCTTCTTGTTAAGACCACGTGTTTCCCATTTTTCAAAGTCGCACTAATCTATATTTTTTGCATTAACAATGCATTAGATGAATAATGTAAATGTAATGATGAACCCACAGGGAATTATCATCGGACTCAACTCTACAGAGTAATCCACCCATTAGCTCATTGCTTCTCGCATTACCAAAAATGTGTTTGTTTCTAATTTGTTGGGCTGCCTCCATACAATTTGGTCACAAAAATCAGTAGATGCACCTGTAAATCAAAATTTTAAAAGGGTGGACAAGTCCAGTCCTTGAGGTCTGCTGCCCTGCTTGTTTTCCAACTATCCCTACCCTACTCTGTGCTGATTACCTGGATCAGGTATGCTCAGTCAATCAGGAGTTGGAAGATGCAATCTTAGATGAAGGTGGAGTGAGGAAAGACAAAGTGAATTGATATATTCCAGCTTCTGATTGTCTGAACACACCTTATCTAGGTAATCAGCACTGAGTAGTGTAGGGATAGTTAGAAAACAAGCAAAGCAGCAGTACTCAAGGATCGGAATTGCCTACCCTTGCTCTAGATACTAAAGTTTTGTGCCATTTGTCAATTCCATCCATTTTTTTTTTGCCTTTTAAATATTCCAACGAGGTTGCTAAAATGTCTATTTATAGTTAAAAAGTCTAAATTTAGACTGCCACTACTCATCAACCCTCTACAATGAATCCACGAATAAAAATGTTAGGAAATAAAAGCAGTATTGATTGGCAGATATAATAATTGATAAAAGAAAAAAGACATTGGTATTAACTCAGTAAGGCAATATAGCTAAGGGAATCATAGTATTCCAGTCAATCAAAAATTATGTGCGTTATATTGCAATGACACATGAAAAAAGTATTGAACATAGTAAAAAAGCACTGGTTAGTCCATTGCTAAGTTCTCCTATATGTGCTTAGTACTTTTTATTGCACTCTTTTAAATCTATCATGCAAGAAACCTCCCAGGATGGGTAGAGGCAAAGAGCTCTCTCAAGACCTTCATAACAAGATTTTTGACCAACATACATGGCATAGGTCATTGATTGGTTTCTCAGTATCTAAAGGTTCCCATCCACAGTATTGGGGGCTTTATCTGCAAGTAAAAGAAGCATCACTCCACCATCAAGTGGCCATGCACAGGAGCTCCTCACAAGATTTCTTATTGGACAGTAAGGAAATTAGCCCAAAGATTAGTCCATGATTCAAGGGGCACTTGAAAAGCAGATACATTAGTCATTCATTTTCTACCGCTTAGTCCTTGAACGGGGTCACGGGGGCGGAGCCAATCCCGGCCGGCAATCGGGCAAAGGCGGGGTACACCCTGGACAGGTCACCAATCCATCGCAGGGCTAACACATAGACGAACAACCACACACACACACGCACTCCTATGGGCAATTTAGAGACACCCGGAGAGAACCCATGCAAGCACAGGGAGAACATGCAAACTCCACACAGAAAGGTCCCAGGTGGGGTCCGAACCCGGAACCTTCAACTAACCACTGCGCCACCGTGCTGTCCTTACATTAGTCATACAAAAGACAATAGGCAATGCACTCCACCATAAGACTCCGTTACTGAAGTAAGGACATGTTGAGCCTTGTTTGAAGTTTGCTATGTAACATTTGGAGAAGCCTCTACTGAAAGAACAGGTTGTGGCCATACAGGAAAAAACTGAACTTTTTGCAGTAGTACTATGCATCATGTGTGGAGGAGAAATGGGTCTGCCATTGACCCTATTATACCATATCTACAGTGAAGTTTGGAGGTTGAAGCATCATGCTATAGGGCTGTTTCTTTTGTCACACATTCTGTTTGTATGTGTGTAGACACTGTGTACACATAGGCCCACAGTAAGTGTCTCAGTGTTATGAGAGTATCTCATCCCCTGGATCCACAGTGCTGTATCCCATTCAGCAGGTGTGTGCTGTCAGCAGCTTTACCCTTAACCTTCCCTTCCTTTTGTGATTTCCTGCTGTCTCCATCATTTCAGCTGTAATGTTATTCTGCTGGGAGAAAGGCAGTGATTTCTATGCTGACACAACACAGCGGTCTGTGAGAGGGTGCATGCTAAGGTTAACTGGGCTGTGGTGGCCAGTGGCTATGTGCCTTCACATGGTATGCACCAACACACCTGCATAAGACAATTACCTAGGCCTAATAGGGCATTTAGCTCTGCTCTGTTTCTGTGCTAGTTAGGGGTTTGTGTATGAGCAGCTTCTTATACAATATACTGTATGTTTTTGCTATAATCTTAGTAAGTTCCAGAGCTGCATATATTTGCATAGTAATGAGGAAAAATTGATTTTTGTGAAAATATGTTAAGGCAAATATGTAATTGGCAATGTTTGCTGTTTATAATTAGCATTATGGAGGGTGTTGCCATTATTGCAGTCTGTGTTAATTATCATGATTATGGAAGAATATTTGGTAACATAATTCAACCGTTTTATATAACAAGGAAACATTTATATTTGTCCTACATTATCTGCTTCTGCCAACAAAAACATGACATTTTTATAATTAGGAAGCTCAAAGTACTTGTTTATGGAAATTGTGTTAGGGACATTGTGTTCTTGCTAAATATTGAGCCACAACATGATGACGAGTTTTGGTAGAACAGGCTTATCACGTAAGGCAGGACACAAACCCTAGTCTATGTACAATCACTTATGGACCTCCTCTTGTGTGCATTAGAAACTGGTACTTGACTGAGGTCTTCACCTGAAACAGACTTGTGAAAGGTCATGTCCCTTTGTCCTGTAGCTAGCTGGCTATCTATTGTAGTTTCAGGACATCTAAGAGATTAATAGATTACTTCCTCTATTGCAATTCCAGTGGTGTAGACTGTGTTTTTCTCAACAGTGACACCCAGTGGTGGAAGAAGTACTCAGATCCTTTACTTAAGTAAAAGTCGCAATACAACAGTGTAAAATACTGTTACAAGTAGTAAAGGTCCTGCATTCAAAATGTTACTTAAGTAAAAATACAAAAGTATTAGCATCAAAACATACTTAAAGTACTAAAAGTAAAAATACTCATGCCGAATGGTACGTTTCATTTTAGTGTATATGATATTACTGGGTATAATTACTGATGTAAATGTTTTGTGTACATCACATTTATTGTTGCAGCTGGTAAACGGGGAGCTAGTTTTAACTGGCTTATATGCATTTACTGCTGGGTAGCTTGTAAATTTTCCACCATAGATCAGTGAGGGCTTATATTTATACAGTATCTTTTGTATTAATTTGGTTATGAAAAGTAAACAGTAACTAAAGTTATAATATAAATGTAAAGTAAAAAGTACAATATTTGCCTTTAAAATATAGTAAAGTCAAAGTATTAAGTAACATAAAATGAAAATACTGAAGTAAAGTAGAGATGCATCAAAATTGTTCTTAAGTACAGTACTTGAGTAAATGCACTTAGTTACTGGCGACACCTATTGTTTAGGAAAAGACTACAGCTAGTAAAACATGTAGGACCAGTGCTTCAAGCTTAACTGAGGCTTAACACACATACATAGCATACAGTATGTTCCATCTGCACACAACCAAAGAGCTCTCCTCTCCCACACAATACAAATATAGGCTAACAAAAACTGTAGCCCCACCACCGAAATTCAATCAGCAAGAGATGGAGAATGAAAACATACTTTTCATCAATGTACATGGGGGAAAAAAAATACTACTTTGACCTTAAACAGCCCAAACATAACAGTTGGGTGTCATGTCTTCCTCTCTCTCACCTCCACAGTGTAGCTAACTTCCCCCACCTTGCTCTCACCTACAGGCTGGGTCTGTCTTTGTTCTCTGATGCAGTTACCATCCCCAGTCTTGTCGGTTTCTGTCAGAGGATACACTGTCTTAGGGTTTTATGCAAACTAATAACTGGATGTGAAAAGGTAAAGTGAGGTGGTAGCTCTTAATAGCTGTGCTCTCTAGATGTTTAAACTGAATAGATGTCTCACCTTGTTCTTGATTAACATCCGGTGGGGCTGTATTTGCTTCATCTTACACTTCAATATCTAAGTACCTGGCTATAAAGTCCCATGCACCTCTGTTGTCATTTTCTTGTTTTCATTTTTGTTATCTATTCTCAGAGGAAGGGAAAGGCTGTCTAGAATACTAGCTACATTAGCATGAAGGTTCAAACCATTTTTTTTTTTGCATTATAGGGGCAAAATAAAATTGTTTTCTGGCATTGTCAAGGAAAATTAGGAAGATAAAAATAACAAGCTTTTATGTAACTCACAAATACTATATAAAGTTTCCACAAATATGTATTTTGACAAATTATTCCAGCTGTTATGGTTAGTCCCCCTCACCAAGAGGGTGAGGGAGAACTGAGGCAGGACTCAAGATAGCTGACCCAGGTGCTAGTAAAAAAATGGGGGGTTTAATGGTGGGGAACACACACACAGAAAAGGAACAGTCAATGAATACATACCACCAGGGCTGAGCAAAGACGGCTGAGGAGAACAGGACAAACAGATACAAAGATAAACTAACGTCAAGACTAAGGTGAGCAGGAGGATGAGGACGGACAGGTGAATAGACAGACTAACCATAAGGACAGGCGAACAAAACGGTTTTCCACAGCACAGGAACTGTCAGCTAAGATAACACAAGTAGCGTCTGGCTAACCTCATGGACAAAAAACAAACAAATAGGTCCACAGCACAGGAACTGTCAGCGTGAACCGTATAACACAAAAAAATAACCTACGTAAATCATGTGATCCACAGCACAGGAACTGTCTGCATGGAAAACAAAATATGTCTGATACATGATGACTATAGGGCTGTTACGGGGTATGCACATTAATGCTCCGGCAAAGGCAGCGCGTCCGCCAGAGGTATAAATAAGGTAGGAGGGTGATTACAGTACTGCGCCCCAGCTGTGCACGACAACCCACAAGTCACTAATTACAAAAAGCGACACAGCTGAGGCGCTGATCCTCTAAAAAGAGCGAGCAGGAGAGAGAAAGGCAGAAGAGAGGCAGGTTGCGCTGAGCGGACCTGACACCAGCAGTATATTTAAAGGTTATCAGGCCCTTTTGGGGCCCCTTCTTGACACAGGGCCCAAGACAACTCACCCAATGTTTGCCCTATGTGGTGGCCCTGAGGTGATTAATTAACAAATTCCCAAGGTGTCTTTTCTCTCTTCACTTCCATCTCACCTCATTTTCCCCTATGGTGATTGTGACACACACATCATCAGAATCAGCTCATACCACACAGACCCAGGCCCATTTGGATCCACTCGGGTATGGGACATATCACCATCCAGACCAGAGACATGAAGCAATAAAATGAGACCCAACCTGGTTAGACCGATCAGAATTTGGAGCCTACCTACTCGAATCCCAGGATGGGTCTCGGGTCCTTAGACCCAAGAGGACCCATGAAGACCTCTAACCACACAGGAAGTTAAAGCTGTTCTCTAGAGTTTCCTTGACAAACAAAATAATCCATGCAGCAGTTATGTTTCCTCTAGAAGCTAATTACTGTAATACTTATAGACATATTTTTAATGAGAAAATATCTGTATTTGGCACCTTACCAAAAACTGAGTCTTCTTCTATGTCTGTATTTGTTGTCTCAAATAGAGTATTGAAACTAGCCATCATGTTCTCCCAAAAGTCCATGAAATTAAAGGGTGCAGGTCTGCATACATGCTTGACCAAGGCAGAAGACTTGGCAACTGAGGCTTTGCCACATGCTGTTTTATTCATTGTTTTCCTCCAGTGTGTGAGCCTATCCTATAGGAATTGCACTGCCAGATGGGCCCACATTCGTGATTATGCTTATACTGTGTGTTACAAGGCCTATTTGTTTTTCTATTCCTTGATCTGTTCCTGGGGGATAAGTGGATATAGGCCTTGAATGCTCTGTGAAGTGGTTCATTGAGCCTATCAGCACAAAGCTCGTTGTGGTGGCGGTAATGCACAGCGCAGCAATGTGGCCCACTTGAACATAAAGCCTTCCCTGTAAGGCAGATCCCAGCACTCCGTACTCAATGATGTGATAAATGGCAATAATTAATTGGGAGGTAGCCTCCATTTTTAAGACAGGCCTCATTACGTAGTATGAGCTGGGCAGTGGACACCATCAATAATTAAATCTTTGTATTTACTACTGAAGCTTATATATATATCTCCCCCCTAGACTCCATTGATGTGATTCTGATGAGCAAAATGAGATGGAGAGAGTGATAGAAGGAGGTGTGCTACAGCAAAGCCAAAGGCTTTCTAAAGGTTAATTGGATTCTGTCAAAGAGATATTTGTTTAGTTCTCTCAGATTACCACTTGCCATTGTTTAATTTTCTTCTTTAGAAAAAGTAATGGCTTGATCTTATCATAATCAGCACACGCTGGCTTTATGAACCCATCAGGGACTTCAAAAACTGTACAAGAGTGAGGACTTCTTGTTCTTTGATTTTTTTGTAGAGTAATAAAAAAAAAAACGGCATAGGATATCCAACATTAGACATTATGTCCCTCTTAAGTTGATTAATACTATGAGCAAGCATGCTCACAGTCTCTGGGTCACAATATGAGCCTGTCTATGAAAACAGAAAGATTTGGGTTTCTGCATAAAGCAACACTTCTTTAACCTGCTTTGTGAGATGTAGAGTATATGGCAGACTCCGTGTTACATAACCAATGGAAGTATGTGCTACTCATCCATCAGGAGGAAGTACAGAGGTGGGGGTGTTTTGTCCCTGGGTTTTGTGTCAATGGAAGAAGGTTCTTACACTCACTATAGCTTAGCAATGTGTATTGTAGAAAGGCTAAGACACTCTGTGTGTTTGTGTTTATCTCTGCCTTGTTTGGAAGCTGCTTTTGGTTTGCACTGATGGATGGAGCTGGAGTGGCTGTGCTGCAGCAGCACAGGACTGTGTTTCTAAATGAACTGACTTTGTTGTGCTGTGCTGATTAAGAGAGGGAGTGTAACACCATCACCCCTGAAATCTGACCATACCCCCACCCCCCTTACTCAGGAAACCAAATGCACATGCTTTTGCACATTCTATGTGGGTGCTTTGTTTGCTGCTCCTGCATCTGTAGTGTTAGATATGACATGTCCAGCTGCATACTACATAATACTACACTAACATGCAATGAGCATAGTTGTTCACTGTTCCCAAAAGTCATATTCAAGAGGCATCATAATGTATTACAAAGCCAAGTATTGATGCATTTCCATGTAAATGTCCATTGTACCCCATTAGGTGACTGAAAACAGTAATTCAGCAACCACAAAAAAGGACCACAACCTATGCACACTCAAACAGAGAGAAAGGTTAAAGATGTCACAGTCAGAGTGGCTTGGAAGAGCTGTGACATGAAATAAAAGTGTTATTGGGCAAAATATGGGAAAATTATGAAACTAGACAGCACTCAAAGAGCACAAACCTCTGCCTAAGCAATTCACTGTCCCCATAATGCCATAACACCCAAAAGCAATGTTCCCATGATAGTTGGACCCTCATAATGTGATTCCCTGACCATGAAAACCTACTCCTGGCTTTTGAAATCACATTGATGTCATTAGTTTGAATGTTATTCAAGAACGAAATTTCTGTAATGGTGGTTGTCTTCTTTGGCTCAACAACTTTTGAAGATACATTAAATCTGTTGAGGCAGAGTATTTGCTACAGTTTGATCTTAATTGCAAATCTGTAGCATTATTTCTTGTGCCACAGTAGCAAGTTTTCCCTGAGCCCTGTAAATGTGAACATTCTGGATCACAACATCTGGAATATTATGTGGATCCAGATCAGATTTCGGTGTGGTAGATCTTGTGTGGATGTTAATGTGTTCAAGCATTGTAGGCATTCTATATGGAGTTATTGTATAAGCAAAAATACAGGAATTGGTCCTATCTCACACTAGTTAAAAAAATCTTTTAAAAAAACTAAACTAAACTAAACAAAAAAACGCCTGGATCTGGATGATTTTCTGGATTAAAGTCAAAAATATATGAATTTTTCTGTGGGCCATATCCTACCTCTGCAAAAATAAAAATAAAAAAACCATCAAAGTCTATTCATTACATTTTGGCTTGTGTTGTGAACAACCAAACCAACAAGCAAACAAATACGAGAAAAAAGCATTACGTCCACATTAGTTGAGGTAATACAAACAGACTATTAAAAAGGGTAATTTGATGTAAAATCTTTTAATATGAGATAAAAATGAATGTCTATAGATTTCTTTTATTATAAAAATAATGATTTGCAATTGAAAGGTGCTACTCATAGTGATAAGCCAAGAGAGAATTATCAAGTCTGAGGCTCTTCTCAGCTCTCTCAGCCTTTTACACTAGTTGTTTTGCCTTCTACTGTGTGTAATTGGTTTTTCTGTAGATTTACAGTACATTGTATGTATTTCAGTTTCTTGCAAATAACCAGCACCTGTTCTCAGGAAAAGAGTTTGGATAATCCAACTCTACACTAGTGCTAAATAAACACTAAACACTAGTGCTAGCCATCGGTTGAGGTGGCATCGCAGATGGCTGCCATCGGTTCTGTACCGGAGACAAATTCCTTGTGTGTAACATGCTTGGCCAATAAAGGTGATTATCCTAAATGCTAAGTTAGCACCTAGCTTATGAAAAATGAGGAGCTAAAGTTCCATATATTTGTCTTAGTAGCTCGTGTAAATTATAGTATATGTCTACTTTATCTGGCTATAAACACAAGATTTATATTCATAGGTATTTTGGGAACAGATGTAGCACTGGGTATTTGCTAAAACCACAGCAGATGTAATGTGTCTGTACTGACTATGACTGTATTTGTTTTCCAGTATAAGCACAATTATTCAGTTCAATTAGTCCTTGAAATCACTTTGCCAGCCTTCCGACAGTTCAGAAGTTGTGAGTGTGTTTAGAGATTGGCATTATGTAAGAAGAGAACCTGCACTGCAGTGATAACAGGGAGCTTATATGGCAGGCAATGGGAAAACTACATCCTGGACTTTACCTCCATGGATGAGAGATTATTACTGGCAGCTCTGGGTCACAAAGAGCATAACCCATTTATCCTAGGGGCACCTTTATCCATATGGCACCCTCTTGTTCGATTTACATTTTAGGCAGGGTCCTGCCATCACAAGCTGCATCACATTGTAAAAGTTTTCTTCATGTTTTACACACTAACTTGTTAGATTTTTTTTTTAATATATCAATCTAGACTACACCTCAAATCAAACAATTGTAAACACAATGAATAATAACTTGAAAGACATTTTGATGTTTAACACTGCTTATATGCTACCACCTAGTATATAGCATGTAGGGAAGGCTTTTTTCTATATTCTTCAGTGTTGGAGATGATCGTGCAACCCATACAGTGTTGTTGATGCTCCCTGATTACTGCAGTGGTGTAGAAGTGGCTGTAATTTGAAAGTACAATAATTTGGATGAGCAGTTAATTAAGGTTTAGCTGTTGGTGGTTAACACAACCCCCAGCTCATTTCAGGAGATTCATGATGTTTCATTTCATTTCACTCTTAAAGAGCCTCATTTTTTTAAACTATATGTCGTAATGACTGATGTATGTCATAAGTAAAAATGAGGTAATGAATTCATGTCTAACTCATTTTGACACTCCATAGTAAACCAGGAATACAGGAAGGAAATTGGTTGGCCTTCCTCTTTAACCCACAAAAATGATGAGCTAAACACAAGTTTATCCTTAAATTATTGTTCATGGAAACTCTGGCATACACTTTCACAGCATGCTGCAGTAGTAGTCCTATGCTTTTTATAACTGTTGACTGTTTTGAAAAAGCTTCCATGGAGATGTTCTTGAAATGTTTCCATTTAAAGAGCTGGTATGGGTACTTCCGGTTACGCTATGCTCGAGTTGGACGCATAGGAATTCCGCTCAGCCCAAATTTCAGTTTAAACAGCCTGGTTAAAAGAATACAACTCCACAAGTAGACGGGAAGATTTACAGTGAACCTATATAACAATGTGTTCGAGTCAGAAACAAAGCAAAAAGGACACCAAAGGTCGCAAAAATGAGGACGGGAAAAGCACACAGGAACAGCTAACAGTAGATGCTAGCATGAGTAACAGCTCCAAGGTCAAGACCGACATGAGGGGAGTAGCGGCTTTGCTAATGGAGCTGAAAATTTTTTGACAAGAATCTGGAGAGGCACAACGAGACATCATAGGGTCTCAGACACGACTGGAGGCCTCAATGGCAGAAATAAAGCAACAAATCAGCCATCTAGAGGACAGGATGACCACAGTCGAAAATCAAGTCGAAAATCGAGTGAGTAATATTGAAGACAGAGGAATATGGCAAGAGAGAGCGCTGGGTTATCTGTTGAGTAGAGATGCTAAGCTAGCCGCAAGACAAGATGACTTGGAAAATAGGCTTCGTTGAAACAATATCAGAGTATATGGTATCCCAGAAGACACGGAGGGCAAAGCGATGATACCATTCATTACTGGTTTCTTTAAAATGACGCTCAAGTTACAAGAAGACATGATTATCTTTTTGGAGACAGCTCATCGAGCCACAACACCGAAGCCGAAGCCGACAGCACCACCGAGATTCATAATAGTACGATTCCTAGACTTCAGCGTGAAACAAGCGGTGCTACAACAGGTGTGGAAACAAAGAGATATTGAGTATCAGGGAAGAAAAGTGTACTTCAACCAAGACTACTCCCCAGAAGTGGTAAGAAAAAGAAAGCAAATACGTGAAGTGATAAAAAAGCTCAAAGAGCGCAACATTAAGGCCCATACACCTTACCCAGCTCAACTAAGGGTTTTCCTGGACACTGGCATTAAGACCTTCCCTTCACTTTGGGAAGCTCAAGCAATGCTGAGGGAACTAGGAGTAACACTGGACATGGATGAACAGGACAAATTGGAGAGAGAGCTGCTTCGTGACAGATGGTCAACACAAGGGTAATCAGAGAAAGAACGGACTGTCACTGACCCCGGCAGAGATCAGAGATATTATGAAGAGTGTGGACCAGCGCTAAAGCAGGGATGTGAGTAAAGAAGTGGGACTCATTAACTCCCTTTTTCTTTTGGTTGGACAATTGGACTGCATTCTGATTAGTGGAGTAAATGTCAATCAAAATACAGAAATTCACAGGCTGAATAACACATGTAATTTTACTTTTATTTTTTTAATTCTTGGTGCAAGACTGCAGAGAATCGTTTAATTATCTCTATAACTAAATTAGACCAGGCTTTCAACGCAGAAGAGGTCTGGACATAATGTGGACTGCTGCTCGCACAGTTTGCATGCTCTACCCAGGGAGTTCTGTCTCCCTGCCCTTCCTACATCGGGAGTGGGATCTACATGAAGGACAGATCGTTAATCTGTATTCAAGAGACAACCCACTGTACTGTTGGAAGTTCAATACAACCATTGTTTAGTTTATGAATATGTTTAGTTCTATGTTTATCGGCAAACCTGCTCAACTCATTTGTTGTAAAAAGGTACAAAGCTCTGAAAAAGGAGGGAAGGACCTTATATTTAATGCCCAATAATAGAACCTAAATTTAGGGAGAGCCATTCCTCCAAATGTATGGTGCACTTGAGAAAAAAAAGAGTATGCTTTACCAGAGGGGTTAAAGAAACACCAGGGATCAGAGACAGCAAATTTCTCCATGAAAGTTTTTATGGTTTGGGATGATTTTGAAAGGGCAGCAGATTTAGGGGAGGAGCGGTCCAGACTTGAATTTAGCCAACAGTTAAAGTCTCTGCCCATAATAAGAAAACGCGATGACGAATTTGGAAGATTAGAGAAACGTTTTTTGAAAAAAGCATCATCATCCCAGTTTGGCGCATAAACATTTACTAACAGTACTGGTGTATTATGCAATTCACTAGTAAAGACCAGATATCGACCACACGGATCCGATATTATGTCAGAACATAAACTGGACTGATTTATGCAGCAAAATTGCATCCCCTCTAGACTTCTAGTGGAAAGATGAATAGAAAGTCTGGCCAATCCATCTACTCTTAATTCTTGAATAGACAGATGGTTTTGAATGTGTCTCTTGAAAAAAAATTATCTGAGCACCTAGGTGATGTACAGTGGGTACGAAAAGTATTCAGACCCCCTTAAATTTTTCACTCTTTGTTATATTGCAGCCATATGCTAAAATCATTTAAGTTCATTTTTTTCCTCATTAATGTACACACAGCACCCCATATTGACAGAAAAACACAGAATTTTTGACATTTTTGCAGATTTATTAAAAAAGAAAAACTGAAATATCACATGGTCATAAGTATTCAGACCCTTTGCTCAGTATTTAGTAGAAGC
>NW_018128083.1:165141-167320 GCF_001952655.1 Monopterus albus | reverse complement strand
GAAAAAAATGAACTTAAATGATTTTAGCATATGGCTGCAATATAACAAAGAGTGAAAAATTTAAGGGGGTCTGAATACTTTCCATACCCACTGTAGATGTTGTAAAATTCCTGTACACTTTACTGGGGAGTTCAAACCTTTGCAGTTCCAACTAACAAACTTAAGAACACCACCATCAGGACTTTGAGCTAGTCTGGATTGTACCATGCACAGTACATATAGAAGGTCAGAGGCATCGCTGATAATAACAGGTAAAAAGGCAAGGTAGCAGCGTGGTACCAACAAAAACTTATTATGCAAATAGCATTAAAACACTGGTATAAGTAAAACTTACAGAGACAGTGAACGGAACAACAAAAAAAATAAACAAAACCCCTCCCACCCCTGCACTGGCATCTCCCCAAATGAGATGCATGCAAACCCTATGCTAAACAGTAACCTTCAAAAGTGCTCCAAGGTAGCTCTTAGGAGAACCGAGCTACCGGAGAGGAATGTGACTCATAGCTATTTGACGAGTCCCAGGGACTTAATCCAAGCAAACAAGTTGTGTGTAATCTCCATGCTAACACAAAAGATATCTAAACTATTAAATCTAGAGGAAGACGCTGTATTGTTGCTGTGATCACAGTAAACAAAATAACAAAATCTGCAGCTCTGTATTGAAAAAATGAAAAAAAGGGAAGTAATGTTACCATACATATACATATATAAATGTCTGTGTAGGTACACCTACATAAAAATACAAGTGTATGACCCTATAAATATAATGATGCAAAATAAGGATCTATAGCTGGTCCGTATGATATTGAGGGGTTCAAGCATAACAGCTTAAGTTACCCTCACAAGAGGAAGATGCATGTTACAATTTTTATTAATAAAGTCAGCAGCCCCAGATGGGTCTTCAAAGCGATGCGACGTCCCGTCGGCCATAGTAATCTTAAGCGTCACTGGGTAGAACAGACCAAACTTGACATCAGGGCAGGAACGAATTGTGCGTTTGACCGGTCCGAATGCAGTGCGCCTCTTAGCTACCGTTGCAGTGAAATTCGGGAAAATCAAGATCCGTTTTCCCTTATAGGACAGAGGAGATGATTCCACGGCACATTGTAGGATCATGTTGCGAATATGGAAGAAGTGTACTCTGATAATGAAGGGACGAGGCTGAGCATCATCTCAGGGTCTCTCCCTTAGCGTATGGTGCGCCTTCTCGTTCAACCCAAGCACATCCTGGAGTAGTTGTGAAACACAGTCAGTAGTGCAGGGCCCATCGAGTCCTTCAGGAACACCAATCAGACATATATTGTTCCTCCGTGACCTACTTTCTAAGTCTTCACATTTGTCGTCAAGATGTTTCAGTTGTGTTTTTAGCGTAGCCACGGTAGTTTCCAATTTGCTAATTTGAGTGCTATGGTCAGAGCTAGCTTGTTCCAAATCCCTTGCTGTCACCTCGTGGGCGTCCAACACGTTGTAAAGGTTCAACTGATGCTTTTAATTCTTGCCTCAGTGAAGAAATTTCCATGCGTAAACTTGTCGACAGAGAGTCAATTTTAACAAAAATGTCATTCTTGTGGGATTCCATCAAGGCCTTTAAAATTGTAGCATTAATGCTGCTTGCAGCATCGTCCGACGCTGTCGGTATATCTGGCTCAGAGATCATCGGTGCTTTGCGGCCTCTTCTTGGGGCATCTTGTTTAGGTCGAGTAGAAGTCATTTTTTGATGTAGATTTTGAATCCCATCTGGATAAACAGCTCCCCAAGCTGGTTATAAATGTAGTCGGACCGTCACTCTAAGAACAAAAAAAAGGTAACCATCACATTTGCTCAGAGCAGTCGGCGGACACGTCTACTCTCTTCCATACTCCATAGCGCCCCGGTCTCAACCTTCCTAACCTAAAACTGTACTACTGGGCAGCACAATTAAATGGGCAGTGGAGTGGTTAAGGAATAATGAAGAAACAAGGTGGCTGTCTCTGGAGCAGGACTCGTGCTCGGGGGTATCACTCCAGGCATTGCTGTTTTGTTCTAAAGGAATTTGGAATAAATATAAAATTGGTAATGTCTGGATGAGGTGCACCCAGAGGGTCCTGCGTGGAATAAGAAAGAAGATTAATGCCCCCCAATCCATATCTAGAGCAATGAAAATTATGGAAAGAGTAGATTTTTTACCAGGGAAATTAGA
>NW_018128083.1:159553-162889 GCF_001952655.1 Monopterus albus | reverse complement strand
TCAGGGGTGTATTATTACTCCTTCTCCCACCTCCGGGGTGGATAGTTATTTAAGATGAATAGGTTTGCCGTATTGTTCATTGTTAATCGTTCTGTTTTGCACCATTTTATTTTTCTACATTAATACCAAAAAATAAACATGGAAAGCTTTGAAGGTAATGTTGAAATGGAGATGTAAAATGTTGTAAAGCTTATAACATAAATAAATATCTTGGTTCAAAAAGAAAAATAAAGAGCTGTTATGATGGAAAGCAAAAATAAATGAGATTTGAGATGGATCAGAGAGATGGTGGGGGTTAACCTCTACTGCAAAATTATTAAACTGTCTCCGTATTGTTTTTATGTTATTTAAAATGTCAGTCCTGTCTGGAGAGCAGGTGGTTTAGACACTGTGCCAAATGTGATGTCACACCCGGGCAAACAATCAGATGCGTGAAGATAGGCCCTGCCCCTGTGCAGCTACTGTACATTTTTGGCTGCAGCTATTATGCAAGGGAGAGAGCGACAGCAACTGAAATAATCATTAGGTCCTATTCTGACTGTCTGATTTAATCTAGAAAGTATGGTGTGATAGTAAAACCCTATATTCTTGCATTTAGCCTGTACTAGCCTCATAAATCACGAAATGTTAAAGTAATTGGCACCAATCCCAGTGCCTATTGACAGGAATCTCTAAACCCACAGCATTCTCCTCCTAAATGATCATTGCTCCAAGGCTAGACCATTGTTGTTATTCCTCACATACAGTCCTGTCTTTTTCTTATCTTGGGCTAATCAGAACCATCTCTTTAATGCTTGTTTTTATATCAGCCTTTAATGGCCCTCTTGAAGTTAATGCTCCCTTGACTGTCCACCTTGATGGTTTATGAGTTCATCAAGACTTTAATGCTCTTTAATTCCCAAGTGACAAGCAGTAAAGTCCCTGACAGATGTCAGCATCTGGACATCAGTTTTGCACTGTTGCTTGCAGAGCTCTTCTGATAATAGCAGGAATTGTTCTGTTTCTGTGTGTGATTGTTTTGATGCAGACACAGGAGCTGCTGTTGCTGCTGTTAGAAGAAAATTTACAGTATGTTTGCTGAAACTGGAGGCTGTAAAGGTTTTGTGTTGTGGATGTACAGTAGGACTGGTCAGACTGTCACCAGATCATGCCAGTCAACAGCACAGAGCGGGTCAAAGGACTCCAGAGGCAGCATATTATCTAGTGTCGGCATCAGTCCCCACTGGGACAAGTGGTTGCTTCTTCCATTACTGAGCCAGCTGCAGCAATTAGGCACCGAGAGGAGATGGATAGGCAGTTTATTTATGGCCAGGCATCCATTTACTTTGATGGCCATGTCCTGCTGCTCTGCCCCACCGCTCTGGGTGACTTACATCCAGTAAGGAATTGCCTGGTCTTAGCTCCCTGTAATGCTACAACTGAATTTACATTTTAAAACAAGTTTGGTTTTATAATCTTGAAAATATTAACTATAATTTCTTAGCGGCAAAGGCAGAAATAGTGTTGTTGTTGTTATTATGCTGTAAATCTCCTTTAGGAAGCAGGCTAGACTGAATGATTGGGTGTGAAAAGTGTCACCTACCACTGGTGTGCACTGATTCACCTATTAACAGTTAGTTATTAGCTATCAGCTATTAATCACCATCTTTTCCTAACCTTAAAGCGCTGGTGTGAATGAGAACAAAACAAAACAAACAAAAAAGTAAGGTTTGAGATGGATCGGGGTGATGACAAAGGTCCTCCACTGCTGCCAATTTATTCAACTCTGTTTCCATTGTGTTTTTAACTTTTTTTTAAAGTTTTAAATCTCCCACCTGGAGAGTGAGCGGTTTTGAAACTGTGCCAAATGTGATGGCTCACTCAGACATGCAATCAGATACACAAAAATAAGCCCAGACCCTGCACAGTGCTATGCTGAAGATGCTTTATGAAAATGGCTGTGCTAAGGGAAAGCTAGCTGTCGCCAGCTACGTTTGACAAAAAAGATCCATCTGAAGTCTCCAGTATGTAGCAGCAGGTTGCTATCCTTCCCATTCAGGATCAGACTCTGGTTCATATATCTCTATACACTGTCCTGTGTTTCCATCCGCAGTCATTACACAAGGTAAAGAGCAACAGTGACCACAACATTCATTAGGTCCTGTTCTGATTGGCTCGAGGCAAAGATGAGTCATCACCTCCAACCAGAGTAGGTGCTCATGAATAATGTACATTTTATATTAATGATTTCCAAAACAGCAGAGAGTAATCTGGGCTGTTTGGAAAGATGGATGTAGTGAAATCTAAACAACATTGGGTGAATAAAATGCCACAGATATGTTTAAAATTAAAGAATAAAAATTGGTCAAAAATTGCACCTAATAACACTTCTTTTAATATATATTTAGTGGAAATGACTACACTTTATGAACAAGGTTATTAATATTTAATACCTTGTTAGATTAGGGCACCAAGTCTTTTATAGTGGACTACACTGTAATGATGAATTTATTAATCAGAATAATTAATTCAGTCTTGATCTGAAGGGATTATGTAGTTCATTGAGCTATTTACTGGAAATAAGAAACCAAAGAAGATATGAAAAATGGGCAGTTCTAAGATAAATAATTTTATTCATAATAGGTACAAAAAGGAAAATTATCAGAATGAAAAATGCAATGAAATGGTACATTTGTAATAAAGATGGAATCAGTGGATGGCTGGAGGGATTACTGGTCCATTGTTAGCAATGTTGGATGCGAGTTACAATAGTTTAAAATTAAGTAGATTTTAGATCTAAATTCTGGGGTTTAGTCACAAATCTGGTGAGAAAAATCGCTGTCACTTTTGATAGTTTACCGATTTAATTTGGTAACATAAGACATTGGTTTGCCAGGGTGCCCTTAGCCTTTAGTAGGGCTCATTGTTAGGATATGCGCTCGTACAAGGTAAGTGAGTGAGCCACAGAGAGGCGGACCCAAGTAGCCGACTTCAGTGCAAGTAGTGGTTTATTAATAGTAGAGTGATAAACAAGAAACAGGTAAGGGGAAAACCGGGTGTCGACCAACAGGAGTTCTGGAGTGATGAGCTGGAATGCGGTGGGGCCGAGCTGTGTCGCGGGGTCACTCCTGAGCTGGTCAATGACGTGATGATAAATGCTGGAAAAAACACAGGTAGAGAGGAGTTGACATGGGACATCTTGGTGACTGTGCATCGACCTGTGTGGGAGGGTAGAATGAAGCCGATGTCTGGAGGAAAAGGTGGTCCAAAAAGGAAGGGGAAAGAAAAACTGGCCAGGAGAAACTACGTGTGCCACTGGAACCAAGGTATAAAAAAAAAATCATGTACTGGAATGCC
>NW_018128083.1:135804-159542 GCF_001952655.1 Monopterus albus | reverse complement strand
GGAACAACACAAAACAACAGTCTAGGACGTACTTAGCAAAAAGACAAGGTGAAGGCCTGATAACATGAACGAACTGGCAAGTGAGTGAGAGGTGAACTGGGTATAAATAAGGGCAGACTAATGGAGTGCAGCTGGTCCTAATCCTGGTAGTGAGGAGCAGGTGTATGATGTAAGCAATCAGGGGCTAAGATAGACAGAGTGAGGAAGGTGAGAGAGGCCAGAGTGGCCGGGCAAACCTGACACTCATGTGCCCAGGGAAGAAGAAGCACTGGGTTTGAAGCCTTTTTGGTTCAGAGTAGAGGTCTGTGGAGGTCCGAAATTCCAGAACACTGTTTGAGGCTGCGAGCTTAGAAGGTGTTCCTCATCTTTGGAGTAGGATCTGCCTTTCCCTTAGTATGAATCAGCTTTCAGTCTGCAGCCAGAGCTGGGTCCAGGACAATGGATTCACCAGTGGCTGGTTGTGGTTGTGGCATTTGACGATGTCTCGAGGGAAAACCATGTCTAACACACCATCATGTGCGTGCTCTGATGGTGCCTTTAGAGCTTAACAAATTATTCGGCGTAAATCAAAAATGCAGACGAGAGAAAAACAAGACGTGTACTTTGGAGGCTCAAACTTTCTTCATTCTTTTGTTTCTTATTCTTTTTCTAAGTTCTTTCTGTTTTGTTTTCTTGAGACAAAGGGTGGCAGTGACTCGTGTAGTCATATGCCAGCTTAAGCACTTGGCTTCGCCTGATTGTTCAGGGGTCTTATCATTTGGAGTCCTCTGACTGGCTGGGACTCTATGTCATGACGAGTTCTTGACTGGCACATTACGAAAGGTTCATGCCTCCACCATTGTTGACATTCAAAACACATCTTCACCCGACTGGATTGTGGAATAACTCACATTTAAGCAAAAGATTTAAGCAGCACATAGTTCGAACATAAAAAGGCATATGTAGCCAGTCTGTGAAGGCAAAAGAAGGATAACTTTGAAAATAAAAGAACATAAGCAAGCATTTGTTAAGCGCACAGTCATGAAATGGAGAAATCAGAAGCTCTTAAAATTTCTAGTGTTTGGAGCAATACTCTAAAAAGTGGTGAGGTTCACCTGAAAGTAATCTTTTGTGATGGTTGAGTTTCAGATATCCTGAAGACAATAGGCAAATTCTTCAAACCTCATTGAAACATTTTCATACAAACAAGCTCAGAAATATTTTATTAGCTTTACTAAAACATTTCTAACTTTCTTGTAGATATTTTACACAGCGTTTGGTTAACACAGTTTCACATTCTAAAATCTAAGAACATTTCCACTGTCAAAAAGAGAACGAATGAATATTAAGCCAAGTTTTATGGTGGTCCCTCCACATTCCAATGTGTCCTGCGGAGACAGCGAGGTTAAATAAGTGTGCGATGGTCTTAGTGTCTGCATTCCCCCCGGAAAAAAATTCAGATAACTAGCTTTGTTTTAACTAGCTCAAACCGATTGTCTAAGGTCAGAGTGTAAAGCAGACAATCAGCTTAATTCTGGGAGCAGGGCAAGGTTTGCCCTGTTTCTAAATGCCTGGAATGAAAGTTAGTTTATGAATATTCAGAGTTCTTTTTTGCTTATAACACCTTTATATGAAACAACTTGTATAGGTTATGAGCAGATAAATCAGGGACTGATTTGTCCTTTCAGATGGTTGCACAGTTAAAGTGCTATAGTTCACAAGATGTGGACAATGGTTAAAAAATGCTAAATGTTTTGTTCCTATTTCCAGTCTCATTATTTTGACCCAGAGTAGTGGTAACTTTACCAAACCTTAACCATGGCAGCGACCGATCAGAAAACACTCATATGAGCATTTTTGTAATAGTCATTTGTGAAGGTTTGGGAAGACCCTGACAAATGATGTCACTGATGTGACAGGGGTGCCAGATTAAAAATCAGCCATCTGGATTGTCTTGGAAGGCAGTCACTGACAATGAATTTTATTGCTTAGGTACAATAGGCTATTAGTAAAAACTATATATCACTGTAAATTCCCAGGACTGTTTGTTCTGTTCATGACATAGAAATAATTTGTTTTTAGATGCTTCTCAACAGTCAGAGTCAAGTTGAATGACATTTATTGTTTTTCAAAACATATATTGTCAAAATAAGGCTTGTAAATCAATTGAAATGAACTGTAAAGACTCATGATCCTGGGCGGTTAGCAACTAGCTGGCTGGCTTAATCCCCAGTTTCTATTGTCAAACGTTTTGATTATGTTACTTCTACACTGTTACCTTTATTAAAATATGTCCTGAAATATCATTGATCTTCTTTACTGTAATTTACATGTTAAAGCATGTATTGTTGGCAGTTAATGGAACTTCAGAGTTTTGAACTGTGAAGGTCACTCATACTAACATTTGAGATAACAGAAAGTAATTCTAATCTGCTTCCTCCTGTCTCCTGCTTCCTTCCTGTTCATATCTGTTCTCCACAGCCTCTGTTGTTGTCTCACATTACACTCTGCCTGGTACATTCTGATCATTTCTAATCTCCTGTCTCCCTTTTTCCTCCTCTTCCCCTGGTCTCTGCTCTCTACCTGGCACTGAGCTCTGTGTGCTGATTCAGCCCATTGTGATAATGCATACATGAGTGTTCCCGGCCATGATTTGAAGTCATTAAAATGCTGCAACCAGTGGACGGAAGTAATCTCTCGTTCTGCCAAATGCAGCATTCAACTCAGAGGGAATTAATGTGCCGACGGATCCCCTCACTAGTACACAGTATGATACAATTCATGCTGCAGAAAAAAAACACGTCATCATCCATGCAAACTATTATATTTTCTTGAACTACAAGAAATGTGCATTATGAGCCCTTTCAATGTGCCTTTCTCTTTTTACGTTGCAGGCGCCACACCTCTTTGCCCATAGAAGTCTCGGAGATCCCTCTAAGTCTAACTGCCCCTCCATGTAGAAGAAGTTACCCATGTCGCAAATGGAAGTCTGCATCTTTTGGGTAAATCTCAATTGGTTTTTATTTGAAATCACCTTTTCTTCATCAGGCCAGAACTTTCTGAGCTCATTACCTGACAGTTTATATCTTACCTATTTCTATCCTAGTGCAAATTATTGTGTTTATCAGCATGATAAAGCATCAAATCTCTGATCTTGCCATTCAGTCCCCATGCTGCTGTTGAGTATTTGTTTGTTTGTCAGTGTTTTGTTTTTGCTCATGAGGACTTCCACCACCTACTGCACACAAGCTGGTAGGGGGCCTCCTCATCCTCCAAATCCACTAGGGTAGAACACGAACAACTCCCATTACAACTGCAGTTGTGAAGTAGAAGCACAGTAGCGGAACTTTCTGGATTACTTCACAAGTGGTGAAATCATTGAAGGCTATCTTAGAAAATGAGTGACAAACTTTGCTGCACTGCTAAAGCTTTGTAGATTATTGTGAGCAGCATATTAGCATCAAGCGCTGTACAGCACAGTAATGCCCTGCCTGGCTGCCCATGCTGCCCTTCTTTCTCTGGGTGCTTTTTCTTGGAGTTCATTGCAGCTGTTCAGCAAGGCCCAGAGAGCTCTTAAACAAATGAGGAGAGATGTGAAGAGATGAAAACCCTGGGACAGTGGCTTCAAAAGCTTCATGGTGATTTGTAAAGGCAGGATTGGAGAGGGGGTTCAAAGGGCACAAACCTCACCTATAGGTTTGTGCCTGTGGAGGAAGGAGATAGAGAGTGTCCTAAAGACTTGTGTTTACCTACTATGTTTGTAAATTGTAATTAGCTGTTACATCAATTACAGTTGCCCAGGGAGGTGTGTTCTGAATGGCGGTTGGGTCAAGCTGGAACTTACAATAGGAGGTAGGTGTGTAGATTGGATAATGAATGCAATTATGTTAGACTCCTGAGAGGCACAGAGGAAGCGACACATGGCTACAGGGAAAATATCACTGTGAAGCAAAATGCTTCTGAACAGTGAAGCAGCTTTGGAAGCAGATTATTGGGCCTTTATATTTAGTCAATATAAGATTAAAGGTGTCAACAGAAGGAAAAGGTAAGAGCAAGAGCTAAGATTACTCTCTTCTTCTGGGCTTTTCTTGTCTTGTATTGTATGTGTAGACTCACTGTGACTCTGCTCAGTTCTCTTTTATGAAAGGAGTCATAAGATGTCTTTAACTGTGAGATCACATCATTTGAAAATTTGAAAATGTACATGTGTTAGGCTGTGTGTGTGTGTGTGTAAAGTGGCTATGTTGGTTTGTACTGTTCCACATGTCTTTGTGACTGTGCTGTTTCCACTCACTAATGTACAGGTGTGCTCCTCCTCAGAAATGTTTACCAAAGAGGCCCCTCAAATAAACCAGGTTCTGTGTCAACATATTGCCAGGTCTGAAAAACAATTTTACGTTGTGGAAAAAAGCCTTCATAAGTCTACACAGCTTTCTGTCATATATTGTAAGACAATATGTTCCTTTTCATTGTGATTTGTGTTTCTTTCCCATTTGACGTTTTATGGTTCCTTTTTATTTCTAATGAAAGTTCAGTGAGACTAAGTGCAGGCTTTCCACATTTGATGTTAGAGTGGGTTTTTTTGACCTTTGTATACTGTACGTCGATATGGCCTCTGCACTGTGGTGTGAGGTCCACATTACTTTCAGTTCATGCCTCTCTGGTTGGTGTGGATGGTGTGAATCACAAAGCAGATAGTAAATGGCTTTTTAAAAAACCTTAATATCAAGCTCACCTCCTCCTTTTCTACTGTTGGCACTCTCCAGAACATTAACTGATGTGATATATCTCCCTATATATGGTTTCATCTCTCTGTGTGTCTACAGGTGCACACTTGTAGCGCTGTCATGTTTCTCCTTGTACTTGAAATATGTAGCCTTCAAGCACTGATCCAACAAAGAGGACACCTGGTGTGGGTTTAGTCTCATTCTCTTCTGTCCTGATGAGCTCTCTACTGTCTACACTGCTCATGCCACATATGCTCTCATCACCATCCATTTTGATTCTTTAAAAATCCCAGATATTTGTATGTGATATCAACAGTGTAACTAAGCAGAGTTGCAAGGATTGTGGCTAAATCTGCAGATGTTGTACCTTCTGTAACCATTTTTGTTTATTTTGAGTAGATTGTATGAACACCAAGTATACTAAACTTTCTAAAATTGAGGCAATAGTGCATATATGTATTACATCTATGGATGTAATTTGTGGATCTTTTGGATGTTCTGCTCACTTAAAGGGTAACTACACCCTTAAATTCTGCTAAAGGAGCTGCTAGGAGGTGTGGCCATGTGGATACATAATGTGTGATGCAGAAGGTCAGGAGACAGGGTGGAGACTGGCAACCACTCAGAGTGACATGGACTGAGCCAGATCTAGTGGCCATGAGGAGCTACTGTTGGACTTTCCTTTTTTCTGCTTAAGAGACAGGGAGTCTGGTGGAGCTCTGACAGTTACTACACAAATGTTTTTTGCTCTTTGAGAGAGCCACTGTGTGACTTCCTGTGCTGTAGCTGAGCTAGCGGCGCTACAAGGAGAGGCTCTCCTGTGTACTCCACCAATGTAGCACCACACTCCTATAAAGTTGTCATACACACAATGGGCAGTTTTTACAGATGGATCAAAGCTGAAGCAGCAGGGCCAAAGATTTTGTCTTTTTCATTCCATGCATTATACAAATACGTTTTCACCTCCTGCCACAACTATAAAACATTCTGTAGCTACATGGGTGAAAGACAGACCACAGGGAACTATTTTAGATAGGTTACTTATTCCTTCAGTGATTCTGTCATAGCAAAACTGAGTCATACCCAAGACCTGCAACAGAAGAGTAATACCCTACCCTGCATGCTTAATTTAAAAGATATTAGAAAGATTTGGATCCGGTCTTACTCAGGCTCTAGCTTAGGTCTTTGGCAGACCCAAGTGGTTCTTTTGGCCATGTGTAATTTTTAACCTGATGTAAAATAATGTGAACACCCCGCAGTTCTTGCAGTTCTTAGAAAGAAAAGAAGCTAATTTGCTTTGTCCCATCTTGGTCTTGCTTTGTAGAGTAAACTGTGCATGTGCAATGAACTCTGACCACCTGTTAGGTGTTGAAGAAAGTTTAACACACCTATATGTTGTTTCCAAAGCGGAGACTGGTGGTGAAATTAACTGGTCTCATCTGTTTACTGTGCAATTGTTCTTCCAGTGACTGTATGTAGAAAGGGGGATTAAGTGCTTATTGTTGTCCAGTCTACACAGTTATTGATGCCTTTATGCATATTGATTGCTCTGGCCCTCTGTTTCCTTTAAATCTGCATCTGTAACATGATCTCAGATACTGCCTTGTAAAATATGGAAAGTGTTGGAAGATTTTGTTTTGTATACGTTTGCATCTGTTTCAGGCTTTGTTCAGTGGGGAGTAAGTCAGTTGCATGACTTACAAATACAAGTCCTGAAAATTAAGATAAAAAAAAAACCTTCTGACTTTATCAGGATAAAGTAAGAAATAATCAGCTTTTCTGTGTTTCTGCCAGCCGGAAGTTGCTTAATTCAATCCACGAACTGCGTAATGCAACAAAATATTTACTTGCCCCTGCCTCACACTGGTGTTATTTTGTGCTTAGATGCATAGCAACTGGCTGGTTTGACAAATGGCTGTGTTGCTTTGCCTCTGAAGTAGGAGGGAAGCGGATATATGTGTGTGACCAGAATGCAGGTTGTGTCGGGGCAAAGTTAGCTTCACACCACTCAGTCAACTGTGCCTTTATTTCATCGAAGCACAGTGTGATGATGACTGGCTCACTCATGATTCCACCCCCTCCCAAACTGTAGTACTGCATCATTAAACTCGTCAGAGGCTTATGTTTCCATTCAGTATTTTTTCGATCTCTGTGGTACCAACAGCTGTTATCCATGTATTTAAAAAACTTGTTATTACCGCCCTGCTCTGAGATAGTACTGAAGTTGTTCATTTGCATTAGTATGACTTGGGATTTAGTCTTCTCTGAACACTCAGTGCCTGATTATGCAGCCACTCTCTCCTTTCTGTCTTGGTAGCAGTTATTGTTTTGTATGTAATTAAAATTATGTTCAGTTTTGTGCATGGTCCTGGACTTAAAAAAATGTTGTGGATCGTTTCTAGCATCTGTGTGATTGTTTGGGATTGTGACAGAGCATTTGGTGGCACATTCATTTGGATGTGATTTATAAATAACCACACTACCTGTCATTGGAGCTTGTGGAATATTCATAGATTTCCAGAATACTCTGCCCCAGTTACATTCATTTGAACACAAGCAGGCACTGAACACATGTTTAGCACTGTTATGTGCTAACTACTTCATGTGTGTTTGTTTTCCAGTACCTGGTGTGCTGACAGCGTGTGGGAGTTTGCAAGACCACAAATTAATAAATAAGTAAAACCTGTACTGGAGGTGTGGATTTTGAAGGATGCAGCCTTTGACAAGGAAGGGGGGTGGGGGTGGGGGGTATCTAACAAATGGTGTTGTCCAGCAATGCATAATTTAGTAAGGTGTTACAGTAATATAACTAAAGTAGTAGGAATTATACTTGGAAATTCAGTAGTTACATCATACTTACTAATAACTGTTACTTTGGCTTTTTCTTGTTTTTTGACTTATCCACAATGGTGAATTATCATCTTAGACGTGACCTAGAGAAGCACTAAATGTAATTTAAGTCAAAAGATTTCAACTCGGGTGCACTCATTTTTAGTTCTATAGTGGTCTGAAAATAAAAACTAGAATTTTAAGTTGAATTGACTTGAAATGAATAAAACAAATGAATCTTAAGTTAGTGACAACTTGAAGATTTTACTGTTATAAATGTGACATCTAGTTGTGGAGCTTGTTTAAAGGCAGCTTTGTTAGCCCAAGTAATGAATTACTATTGCTGTTAAGTAATTAGTAATGCAATTACTTATGAGTGAGTAATATATAAAAAATACATCACTATATTTTCAAGTTACTTTCTCAATACTGCTAAAGAATGTCACTACTGAGTTGCATTATGGGAGCGGGAGCTAGTTTAGAGACTACATGGCAGGATATCTCAATGTCAGTTGACCATCTTTTTTAATATCTCTCTTGCAAATCGGCAAACCTGTTGCTAGTGCAGTACTAAAGCTTCATTGCTCCTGTAGTTTGATAATTGCCTATGACAATTATTTTCAGATAATACTAAGTAAGATCAAAATCCCCTAGTTGCTCTGCTTTTGGTGCCTTGTTTTTTAAACCTGCTTCATCAAAAAGCATGACAGAGATTTTGTGTAACCACAAACAAGTCTCATATTTTTGAATCTAAATGGTTTTCTGTGCCAACTAATAAAAAGTTCTTCTCTCTCAGCCAGAGGATGGATCTGAGCTTTCAGGTCTGTTCCTGCCAGAGGCTTTACAGTGTGGCTCACCACACTGTAAAGCTGCAAGCTCAGCTGAGCTCTGATCGAGACCACCCACTGGACTGTAGCGGTGTCTTAAGTTTCACCATGCACAACACAGAGTGTTCCTGTTATGGTACTATAGCAGGCTATCTCCCATTATTGTTCTGCATTTATTTGACTTTATTATTCATATTCTTATAATTCTTGTTTCTGTTCCATCAGAGTAAAACATAAAGGATGTAGATGGATAATAGATAATTGCTCTGTTGCAGCTGTAGTATAATTATCTCCCTACATCCTCACTAGAATAGAAAAACAGTCTGTTTTGTTTGTGCACTTAAAGTAAGAGAAACTAACGAGCATCCTAATGGGTTTGTTTGTATTATCTCAATTATTGGCTCCTTGTCTGTTAATTTCCTCCCAGTCTCCCAGAACTGTAGCCTTCTACTTGTATCTGAGCCAGCTGATGTACAACATACAGGGACGGAGCAAACTAGCACTTCCTCCCCTGGGCTAAAGCTGCCAGTGATGGGAGGCAGGCAGAGGGTAGAGGGGCTAATTCATCACTGTTAACGGCTGGGCAATAGGGCTGCACCAGTGGCTTGGCTATCACAGGCCTGCTGCCTCCAAAGGGCAGTTAATTAACTTTCCATCAGGTGGATATGTGAGGCCCAGTCCTCAGCTCTGCTAGGAAGCTGAGCTCGCCGACAGGAACCACACTGGGAGGACATATTGTCACTCTGTCAGTTTAGAGCTGGATCCACACAAATAAATGCTGAGTTTATTTACACAATGACTCCTTCAGCTCCCCTCTGTGCCTACTTTTGGGGCTTTAAAATATTTAGTTTTGCAGAAAATGAAAAGGGCTGTGTATTCTCTTTGTCTCACAACCAGACTCCACAAGACTGCATCAGAGTTTCAGCAGTCAGCTCCATTTCAGTATCTTCACTGGCTTTGCTGTTTGTCCTTGTGCAGAAAGATGTGGCTCATGATACTGTATGATCACTGAATCTTTATGATGGACTATTTGATTGTTTTGTAAAGTCATTGTCATTTATTTGAAAATAGACTTCTGTTATAGACAGACTTTCATTACTAATTTCCTGTTTTTCCCCTCAGTTTAAGTTTTTTTCTTTTAATTTAGTAAAATCCCGACCCCCTCCCCCTCCCCTCCATCTGTTCTTGATCAATTTTACTGTTCATGCTGTCAGCACTCCTCACTTTGTGTCTGCCAGTTGATTAAGGATAATGAATATATCTATGACACTTATTCCATCTATACCACTTTGCTACTCTGAGTTTCAAATAAATGTTTTTTTCAATTATTATTTCCATTCAGGTCACTTCACTAAGGCTTAACATATAAGAGTCAGACTTTTCACATTAAAAGGCTTTCACTAGCTCCCTGCGGGCTTTTAATGTGGTACATTAGCAGGAAGTTTTAAGCAGAGCTGTAGTTCTTCTGTGGTAATATAGTAGTGAGTGATGAACGACATACAGAATGAGAGATTGCATTGACTAGTAGAACTGGGGCATGACATCAGGGCTTCAACTCTCTAAATATAAGATACTTTATTGTCTCCTTGCAGAAACCTTTCTTGGGCTCAGTATCGCTGCTGTCATCTCTAGATATACTTAGAACGGCATCCTTACAGTCATTTATTCATTAAGTCAAGTGTAAAATGTTCATACAATGAGCTGTAGAAACCAGTAAGACCAGCAATCCAGTAACCCTACTGCCCGTGCCAAAGTAGACAGTACTGTGAAGTGCTCAGTGGTGGGACCACCACACCATCATTTAACTGCTGCTATTAAAAATCCTAAAACATCTGTAGCTCACTTGTAGGTGGTATTAGTGTGGGATCTTTGTTGCCCAACAAATCTTTGAACAAGTAGTAAAATGTATTGTTGTGGGTGACTTTTGCAACTCTTTAAAGCAGAGTTTGGACCAAAAACAGACTTGCAAGGCCTGTCTGACTCCTCATCTCTTGCTGTGCAGGTGCTGTGTGGTGGCAGATGCTTTACTAATAACCTTTTTTCTGTGCTGTTTTTCTCCCAGCAGGGAGCTGTAGAACCTGCAGTGAAGAGAACCGGCATACGTTTTATTGTTTAATGAGGTTTGTCATGTCTGTCAACTTGTTTAAACCTTTCAGAGATACTGAGCTGCAATACGTTCTTGTATTTTCAACATGGGACGGTGTCTGTTTACTTCTTATAAAACATGGTGTTAGGTTTGGGCTCAGTTTGGTTGTTTTGTCATTTTCTACATTCATCCCAGCTGATTAGTCCAATTTACTATACAGTATTGTATCACTACATATTCCAACAGAAGGACTTACACGCTCCAATGAATAGCTCATTTAATGATAGGCATCACTCTGACTTCACAAGCGCCCTCAGAGGAGGAGAAAGTGAGCTGAGAGATTAGGTTTGAGTGTTTTTCCCCCCTGAAACAACTATCTTGTCTGTACAGATACTGTATGTGCTGAATGGAATCAGTTCTTTTTACTTTATCCTTGTGATCACCTTTTTTTTCAGTGAAGCCCACCAAGCAGCTGCTCCCAGCTCTTTTAGCTTCCCCCTTCCTCTCTCTCTGTCTCTTTCTCTGTGATGTGCAGAAAGCCAATCGATTATGGATTTGGCTCTGCCAGATAGTTTTTCTGTGCTCCTCTTTGGAGTTCTCACCATTGAAATGGACTCTTCGGGATGGGGCTTGGCACTGCTGAGGAATAAGGGGGGGGGGTTTGCAGGGTGAGTTGCACTGCTGAGCAGCAGCAGCAGCAACACTGATCCCCCTGCATTTTCTTCATTAGCCCCAACCAGATGACATAGAAACTGCTCACATCAAAAGATCCATACGAAATCAAACACTGCAATATGTTCCTTACTAGACTTTTAACAACAAGCCAGCTGGTATTAGTGACACAATATGTTCACCACCCACACTGGATTATCTGCTGCCCAGTCACTTTTGATAACACTGAAATGAATAAATCAGCTAAACATTGTTGCTTTTCCACACTCAGTACTGCAGTTTCCACAGCTTTTGTACAGTTATTAGCTCTACTGTACCATGAAAGTGCTCACTAACTGGAGATTTTTTGATGGTGGTTTTGTTCTGCTCTGTGTAAAACATCAGAAAAAGCAATTGTTTCTATTCTGTCAGCAAGATCTACTAATTTTTCTTTTTTTTTTGTAACTGGGGAGCCTTTTTCATCACTATCATGAACATAACCTTACTGTATACTGATGACTGTTGTAAAGATCCTTACAACATCATAAAATGACAGTTTGTTTTTAAATGTTTTTTTTTTTTTTTTACAATGTTGGCAAAAGGGAGAGGCCAAACTGGCACATGTCCGTGTTATAATTGATCACCCTTTGTTCATGCATTAATGAGTTTATCTTGGCCATGGCTATTCTTGGAGGTTGGTTTAAAGAACCCTCCACGGCATCACTCCCAGGTCCAGGATTTTCATTTCTCTAGCTGCCTGGTAGCATTTTGTAATGTGAGATTAGGGGTCATCTGGGAGGGTAGAGGTTGTAATGTAATCTCAATGTATTCGCTTACTTGGATTCAGCATAGCTTTTGGAAGAAAACAAACTACTGGATTTTCCTACAGGCATGATGTGTTATTTTCTTTGATGCTGGGGAAGGTCAGATATTGTCCACAAGACTCGGATAGTGAATTGTTCACTGTTGCCTAATGTGGTTAGCATTGAGTTCCCTTTTCCTTCTCTAAGTGTGGCATGTAAAATGTATAACTTCTAGTGAGCCGATGGTCAGCTAAGCATACATATACAAGACCTTTTTCACTCTGGCAGCACTACAGAACAATTTTTGTGGTGATTAGAAGCTCTCTTTTCCTCTTTAGCAGTCATTAGCTGATCAAATGATCCTAAAATATGTCAGATTCAAAGTTTTGAAACTTAAGAATGTGGATGAGCATATTACTATATTTAGAATAAAATTTGTTATGCACAAAACTATATCTAGAACATGAACAGTGAAGTGTGGAACCTATTATTTGTTCCCATGGTGGCACCTGCTTGTACCTGACAGCAGGTGCCACCATCAGCAGTTTCATCTTAATACAGTCATTAAAGTACGACATGTCGCATTTCATTAACAAATCATTACAGTGTTAATTTGGACTCATTAGTTTAATTATTGCAAACAAACAGGTTTACTGCCAAGAACATAATTTTTGTGCAATTGGGGTTGTTTTTGTTGCTGAAGTGCATTTTTACTTTGCAGGCAATAATAAACTTGTTTTTAACTGCACAGTTTCAGCTTCAAAGGAGGAAATCTGCTGTAGTATTAGATGTGCTTAGATCAGATAACTTTATCAATGCCCAGAAGTGGAACTAGTTTGTTTGACTACGCACAGTGACAAGTAACAAAAGAGACATGAGTCTGACAGGTCACAGCGTATTAAAGAACTGGCCATTACAGTAGCACCACTTAACACATGCATTAGCACACATTCCCTGAGGACCATGAATGTATGTTGAATGTTTTATGGTATAATATACAGCATTAACCAAGGCACTGGCCCCACAAATACAGGAAACACAGCCTGGACTGTCTTTTTAATCACAGAATTAAGATTTTTGGACCAGTTTAGTTTTATATACCTATGTACCCTCAGATAAAGGAAACAATTTCAACCTGCTGATATTTGGTGAGGCCTGGTGTTGCTGCTGCTCTTATTTTGCAAAGGCCAGTACCTTCATATTGCTATTATTAAGGTTATAACAGCTGACAAATCTATGACCATCTGGATGTTTATGTGTGATCATCACTTATTAATACAGGAGGGGGCCTAATATTTAATGGTGTCTGCCCCTCTCATACAGACAGGATATGCACTGTATATACTGTATAGAATCCTATATACAGAAATATACTGGCCCACATGTTCTTTGCAGGGCTTTGAGGATACAACTGTTTGTCACTGGAGATGGCTTAACAGCTCAATGGCAAGGTATTGATTGCCTTAATGGTGTTTTTGAGTGATTTCTTTTGGTGGGGTTGTGGAGATGAACTCAGGAGGAATATTTGTTTCAAGAAAGTTGATCTGATCACAAAGACTAAAGAGCATTTCAGTCTGCGCCAAGCATACATATTACCTGGTTGTAAAAGTGGCTGGGTATTTGTCTTGGGTGTAATTATGTGTGCAGGCACAAGCTTTGTGTTTTCATTTGTGAGTCTTACACAAATAAACACTTACACTTATAGCCAATAAATTCCCTGATATCAATATCACTTGGTCTTTCCTTTGTATGAGCTACAATGTAGGAATGCCTGAGGACACTGTTGAATATGGTGAAATTAGCTTTAGCCCAGGTTTGAAATAGTGTACCTCAGTTAGAGATTGGCAATTTCCACATACATTAATCATTGCTTTCAGCCCAAGGCAGAGTAGCGCTGCGTTTATTAGACACTGTGAGTTCACTGTGAGTTATGTAAAAATAAAATCCAATATTATCCCTAATACATCCCATTCAGCTAATGTTATAGGAGCCATACACTATTTGTTTGTATCTGGTTTCAATTGGAAATGTACCTGCTACAAATACATGTTTATCTGGTGTTACTACACAGTCAGAATTAGGGATGAACAGGCACTAAAATCATGACTGAGCACGTCCAAGTCAGAATGAGGGGTGTTTCTCTTGTTCTTTTCATTCTGCCAACATTGAAGCATTAGAGAAATTTGTAAAAAAAAAAAAAAAAAAAAATAAAAAAGTGAAGTATTGCAAAAATATTTTAATGTTTGGCTGAGCTGGAAGAATTGCTGTGTTGATAAAAACCAAATGTGACAAAGTTCTATGAAAACAGCGAATTTGTTATGATTTACATTAAGCTAACTATAAAGTAGCAACATACCAGCTGTAAAGACATTAGCTGTTTATAGTTGAAAGTGTTTTTGTTGCCTTTATTTGAAAGGGGTGTTTGCAGGTATACATTAACCACTATCTCAACAGGATGCCCCTGGGAACTTTGGTTCTTTCTGTATCTTTTCCATAGGCTTTCACTCTCAATGCAAGTGTTCAAGATTGGACAAACTAAGGCCATTATTTCCAATAGAGAGAGCAGCTGTACTCTGCTAGGAAACTGTGTGAGCCATAGCAGATTTACCACTGGGTTTAGTGGTCAGACTCCAGTTAGATAGCACTAACCCCCCACCCACACACACAATGGGATTCAGATTCAATTACTAAAATGTTACTAGAGAGAAGAGTCAAGAAAAAGTTAACTTTTTTGCATCTCTGCACATCTTGCGTTGCATAACAATATTTTTCAAACCTACCAGGATTTGAGTGAGACTTTTCAAGCATGACCGGGAGAAAGCAGGATGCAGTAGGTGGGTAGCATAGGATATGAATACCAGGTAAAACTGCTAACAATGCATGTGTAAATTTTGTTTTACACATGGATGTCACTCCTATCACCCCAGATACAGTATCTTCTTTGTAGGACTACATGCTACACTCCATTCCACACCACCTCATGCAAACAGCACTGTGGTGCATCTTAATCAGTTTGCACACTTCCTCAGTCTAATGGTTTAGTTTCTTAATAGAGCTGTAGCAGCTGGCTGTAGTTTTAATTATGTGATGAGTTTATTAATGTCAAATAACTGTGAGCAATGTCCATTACTGTATATTAACCTAAAAGCCAAGGTGACAACTTCAACAATATAAACAGTGTACAGTTTAACTCTTAGTAATACAGTATGTTGGCAATCAACTGTTCTGTTAATCGACTAATTGTTTCAGAAGCAATCATTTAGCATGATAAGCATACAATAAATCTAAGTCATGTAATATCACCACTGTCAGCAAACTACTGTATGTTATATTATACATAAAGTATATAGTATTGCTGTGGTTAGTTTAACATACAGCTAGTATATACTGAATAGACTCTTACACTACATAGAAAACAATTTATATGTACGTATTAATTCTAAACTTCTGAAAGAGTATAGAGTATACTTTATTGGATTTATTGTCAATTTTAATATCTAATCAAATATTCAAATAATACTCCTGATCAATGTTAATTTCTTTCTCTTAAACAATAGCCTGGTTCTCTTTGCCACTTAGGTAAATCAAGTATATGGCTATCATTTGAAAATTCATAGTAGGTCCTTAAATAATGTGTTTTACTTAACATACACTCAGCTGACAGTTTACTAGTTCCACTTATCTTAAACTAATGCAAACTGATACAACAGTCCTGCAGTGAATCCTACTGTACTTTCATGAAGGTTTTTGCTGAAAGTGTTTAAGAGATGTGTTGATTCAACTTTTAATCATTTTGGAGGATGTATTCTGTGTTTGTATTATACTAACTGGTGTTTTTATATTAGGTCTGCACTCAAACTATATTATAATTAGGGTTGTAAAAGTTAATGCAATAATAACGAGTTAACACAAAATCCTTTTAATGCCACTAATTTTTGATGCTCAATTAACGGATGCACATTCTGTGATTATGAACCTCTGCCCACCCTATAGTCTAGGAAATAGGGAAGCAATACAGCAGCAGAAATTAACAGAAATGGATAAAGAAAATAGTCTTTTGAATGACAAGTTCAGCTTCAAAGCCCTGCCCCCCCAACAAGACCAAAGTTATTCTCATTTACTGTTGATGTAAACTGTGTTACCACCAGAGTATGTCGAGTCTCAAATACCACTTGCTGGCCAAGCACACAGCTGATGCAAAGAGCCCTCCTCACCCTCGCCCTCGCCAAAGCCAGACCATGCTGGATAGTTTGCGACAGAGACACCTGGACAACTCTAGAAACAACAAATTTTAAACAGCAATGACTAAATTGGTGGCTACAGTTTGCAGGCCGATTAACCCTGTGGAGGACGAGGGTCTGCTTGAAAGAATTTGCATCACATCCAAAGACTGCATGTATGAGTTGCCTTCGAGAGCAACCACTGTAACCAAGATACACAACTTGTATGAAGATGAGAAAGCTTAAAGTGGAGGAGGTGTTGGGACAGATGAACATGCCTGTGCTCACCAGAGACTACTGGACTTCTCTCAGGTAATCACAGTTACCTCAGGTTCCCTTTTAGGTACATTGAGAACCAGTGGTGGAAAAAGTACTCAGGTCCTTTACTTAAGTAAAAGTAGCAATACAACAGTGTAAAAATACTTTGTTACAAGTAAAAGTCCTGAGTTAAAAATGTTACTTAAGTAAAAGTACAAAAGTATTAGCATCAAAACATACTTAAGAAGAAGCTTTATTTATTTTAATTGTAACACGTACAACAAAATTATGTTTGGAGCCAAGGGCCCTGGGCCGCTGCATGCACACAAGCCGCCATCACGGGGGTTCAGTGTCTTGCCCAAGGACACTTCAACATGTGCACTGCAAGCACCAAGATTTGAACCTTCTGGTTGGAGACAGCTGCTCTACCCACCGCACCACTGTTGCCCCCCAGTGGAGTAAAAAGTATAATATTTGCCTCTAAAAAGTTGTGAAGTTAAAGTATGAAGTAACAGAAAATGAAAATACTCAAGTACAGTACAGATACCTCAAAATTGTACCTATGTAAACTATTAGAGTAAATGTATTTAGTTACTTCCCATCACTGTTTAGAAAAGATAAAAAAGTGAAATTAACTTGTGATTAATCACAGGTTAACTATGAACAATCATGCAGTTAATCGCAATTAATTATTTTAATCGATTGACAGGACTAATTATAATACTGTATACAGTATAATATATCTTATGATAGAAACACCAGTCTGTAAAATGCACACATGTATTAATGGAATTGTGGACAGAGTGGACAGACAATGCACACTACACAATCAGTTCCTATTTTGCTGTTGTCCAGGTGCAGCTGAGTGTCTGCCCATCCAGTAGCAGGAGCCTGAAGTGGAGGCAGGTATTGTGGAGGGCTAGTATCTGTGCAAATAAAAGCAGGACCGCTGCCCTGACAGCAGCCAATGGAAACAGTGGGCATGAAGGTAAATCAATGTGGATATGTTCATTAGATAATCCAGGGTTAATGGTACCACAGATGTTGCTCTCCTGACTGACCCTTGTGACAAAAGGTCAGTCACCACCTATTAAAACACATACAGGTTATGCTTGGCTGGCTGCAGCAGTCTGCAGGCACTGTACTGAGGCCACGTGAACTGAAAGCTCCTCTCTGCTACACTTGTACTTTGACAGCATGGAGTTTGATCATATCTGTGTTTTCGCTCTCATCTGCTTTGTGTCGAAAGTAATTAGTGATAGATTGTTTATCAGAGGGAGGGAAGGGTGTTTCTGAAACAGCTTGACTCCCAAACACACCCACACAGATGTACTGTACCGTACAGCCACATGTCCCTCCTGCTGATGGAAAATGCCAGGGTTCAGTACGAGCTTGCAGTGTGTTGCAGTGTGAAGTGCTGTTGTTTTCTGACACGGGAGCAATTTAACACATCACGGCACATTGTGAATTAAAGTAAAGCAACCAATTCTTTTTGTCCCTCCGAACAAGATTCTGAATATGAAATGTAACATTAGACCTGGATAGATTTTGCACAAAGCCTCAGACATGTCCTGTCCTTGCTGTCACTTCCATTTCTTCATAGTCTCTTCTATTGTATAGGCATTAAGAAGCACAGGTGAAAAAGAACTATTTGTCATTAATTACCACTTTATGGCAACCTTGGTCGCTCTCTTTTACAAGGTACAACCTCTCACCACATGATGAAATGTGTCATTTTCTCAAGTCCCTTCTGCATGAGCAGGGATTACCAGTGATGTTGTACAACAGCAAATCTATTTTTCCACATTATGTAACTTTCTGGACCAGGGAGAATGCCACATATTCTATTTCTTTTGCTTATTGATCACGTGGGGGTATAGCTGCTCAACTTGATGGCTGGATTTTACCCACACTTGTTTACAAAAGGAAAATTAACAAAGGACAGTTCTCTCCTCCTTCACCCTTGGGAGAGCCAGCGGGCAAAAGAACAGTGTGAGAAAAAGCTGGCGAGTGACTGAGAGGCAGCCAGCATATCCCTCAGTATTGGTCACATGTCTAACCATGGCTCTCCTCTGGCCACAGGACATAACCACCTGGCACTCAAAAGTAACACTCCTACAAACTAAAAAAAAAAAAGGTGCAATCCTAATTAAGAATCACCATTCAGATGTTCACTTCTGATGCCCTCCACACACCAGTCTGGAAAAAAGGAAACTATTAATGAATCTTGATCTGAATTAAATTAGATTTTTTTTATGGAGTCACTGAACCCTGCTTTTTAAAATAGGACTCTATTACCAACAAAAGATGTGGGCATTTCAGAGGAAGAGGAGAATGAACAAGTGTGCCTTGTATTTTAGCTGCAGGGCTAAATATCATTATAATAGGTGTTAAGCAACTGCTTGGGATTTAGATATTGATATGCTGTAGCTGCAGCAGAAGGCGTTCCACCCGCCACCCATTCACAGGATGTGTTAAAAGGCAACAGCCCCACACGGCGTCTATCTCAGATCTCTGAGAGAGAAGTGCCTTGCTGTACCCTCAGGGAGGATAGAAGGGGCGTCGCCAAGCTGTAATTGACAGACTGATGGTTTGTCCCTCTGGGCCTAAAACAACACACACACATTCAATAAGCATACACAGCTATATAAATACACACATGGAGATGCTGAGACTGGTCAATCTCTTTTGACTCCAGATTCACAGTGCACCACATTTTATTTTACTTTTATATGGTTCTTTGTAATCAGTGTGATTGTGTATACAAGAGCATATTGATCTGTGCCTCTGCCACCCCTCTGTAGGTTAGATCATGCCAAAGGAGGTAGTGGTCTTTCATGGCATCAGTCAGATCATCTGTTGCAGTTTGAATCAGCAAATCACTGACCACCAATATGCTGCATCACATGTTTGGTGTACTCACCGTCTGCAAGCCTCCCACTCCTATTGTGCTTTCATTCCAAGCATGAAAACAATAAACAAATATTTGAAAAAAATCTGATGCATTTATTGCATCTATGAGTTTTTCATATACAGTATATTAATCTATGTAGACATGATTATCTAACCCCACTAGTAACACCAGAACTTGCACTCCACCCACTCCTGGAGACTTATGTGTCAACCTACTGGTGTAGACTATTGTTTTGACATATATAAATATTCCTGTTCCTTTGGACCAAATTGAGTTAAGCTATAGTCACACCAAAAATGGGAATAGCAAAGTCACTGCTGTGGCATCTTGGCGATGTATCTCCTCTGGAGGCAACAGTGGTGCGGTGGTCTCTCACCCAAAAGGTTGAGGGTTCGAATCTCGGTGCCAGCAGTCCATGTGTCGAAGTGCCCTTGGGCAAGACACTGAAACTCCTCCCCCCCGTTGCCCCCAATGGCTAGAGCTTCGGTTGAAGTGGCGCCGCAGATGGCTGCCATTGGTTCTGTACCAGAAACAAGTTCCTTGTGTGTAACATACTTGGCCAATAAAGGTGATTATCCTTATCCTCTCAGGACTAGTAGGTGAGCTTGTTAGCTAATCGCTAATACACTACCACTCAGGGAACATACAGTACTAGTGCTAGTCAGTCACAATCATAGACAGTATATAAAGATGGATTACGTGTTACCACTCCCTACAACTATGCATAAATGAAGCCAGAATGTCGTCAATGCGAGGGTGGCTATCTTGCTTTTGTGACAAGTTTTTCAACCAGATTCTGTGTAGTATTTTTGACAAGTGGACTGAAAGTATCAGGGTGCCAATCAAAACAACCTGTTAAAAACAAACCTCTCAGATAAATGACCACTTGTGCACAAATCAGTGTGATAATACTTACTGTACCTAAAATGACAAACCACTTTCAGGGAATTTTTATTTTGACTCATGCCCCATCCATTAACATGGAGGGGGTACAATAGTTAGTTTCTGAGCTAGCTAGCTTGCTAACTGTCAGTTAGCCCCTGCATTTTCACTGATTGCATTTTAAGTGCTGTTGACCCCTTGAAAGTTTTTTTGTTGCCTTCGGTTCATATAAATCTATAACTGAAGCTACTAAATGTTCAGATGTTGAAACACTGTTTTAGCTCTGAACTAAAGAGGTGAACACTTTCTATAGCGTTCATAATTACACTGAGAAAATCCCTGCAAATGTGACCAATGTTTCTCAGTTTGTGAGAAGCAGATCATTTTAAGAGACATGGCTGCCAGCAGAGAGTAGCAATACTTATCCATCCTATGAACAAGCAGCTGAGGAGCCAGGTCCAGGGTCAAGATAACATAGTCTTCATAATCAAATTGGGCAAGTCAGTTTATAAATAACTTCTCTTCACTTCTAAACAGAGACAGAGTTTGGTATTTACTGTGCTGGAGAAGGGCAAATGTAACGGCAGTATATGATGCACAATAGACAGTTCTTTATCTCCTTCATGTCAGTACATAGTATGTGAGGAGGCCACCATGGTAAAGAGGCTGCAGGCCACGGCAAGGACGCTATGAATAGAGCAGATTATGGAAAGCTTTTAGTGTTGTCAGTCTCAAACTTTGTACCTATTTTCTCTGTCTTTCTAAGCATATTCATTTATCTCTAGCCTACCTGATCTTTTTCTGTTTGCTGCTATAGTAAACAGAGTCCTTTTGATTCAAATGAAAAATAGTGTCAGGCAGTATCTTTCTCATAGAGCCCAACAAAGCATAGAATTAGGTTTTGTTGATGCATGGTTTCAAAATGAATGTTATTTGATAATTGCCTCCATTTTGGGATATCCCAAAACTTAAATGATTTTTGCACAAGCTACAAGACAGACTTTATGTTTTTTATGGTGTAAGCAAGATCCACAGAAGCCTAACTTCAATTTATTCACAGGCTCATCTCCTCTTGTCATCTCTCCTCCACTGGGATGATGTATGTTCTCTGACAACTACTGTAACTGGAAAAATACATAGATGCTCACAGCAGGACAGTATTGCTCCAAGAAATTTCAAGGTTATGTTTACATGCCTATTTTTTAAAGTCAAAACTGTCCACTGGATTAATGTTTCTAGAAAACGTTTTATTGGACTGAAAAGGTCATGTTTTGAACTCCGATGTGTTTTCTGTGATTACTATGTTTGTTTTGTTTGGTTTGGTTTTTGTTGTTGTTGTTGTGATCCTTTCAAGCACTAACATCACCTTCATCGTTCATCTTAATTATACTATATATCAAGTCCCGTCATGAATTGTACCAGGCTCTTTGTCATGTTGCCTGATGAAGACCCTGTAGGGGCCTAGTGTGCAGGCACTTTTTCCTTCTTTGAATAGGGGATGACATTTTCATACAACTACCTCCACAGTTTGCCATAGCTGAAAAATAAGGCCCAAAGTCTAAGCGTAAAATAGATAGGGACAGAAATCTTTAGGATTTTCTCAATGCCTATATTTATTGACACTACTTAGAGTATCTCTGTTCTTCTTTAATTTAAGCGGAAGCGCACCAGTGGTCAGTGTGCCCTTTAGCCATTAATGTTATAAAAACTGCGAAGTGAACATGCCACTTTTAAACTGTTGATAGCTGGGAGGGAGAGAGAATTAAGGTTGAGTTGTTTTTGATTTATTTAGTTTGTGTGAAACCTACAGTACATGCCATGACTATTGTACATGCAATTGGTACAAGAGAGTGTTAAGAGTTGTTTAGATGCTTCAAGTTAGTTTGACTGTAATTTTGAAAAGTTAGTAACTTTGGAGCTTTTATTGTTTGTTTTGGTTTTTCTTTGACACCAAGCGCTATTTTGACTCAAGTTAGCTGATTGTTGGTTGGCCGATCACCAAATCAAGACAGGCTGCAGACTCAGCAGAGAAGCAAAGCACTTTGTTGAAAAAAATCCAAACACTGCAAAAGTATGGTGTATTGTCCCATTAGTTTGCCAGCTTTACTACCATTACATGCAGTATGTTCATGCAGTAGGACAACTAGTGAGGGTTTCTTTTGGCCTTGTTACAGTTAGTTCTTTCATTTTTATCTGCCAAGAAAATGTGAGCATGTATAAAATGTAGTTATGTGGCACTAATACGCACATCGACATTAGTGGACAATTAGATGTAGGAAAAAAGTGACTTTCAGCAGTAGGCAAACAAAAACATGAACAATGTTCTAATACCTATCATGGCACCCTCCAAGGCAGATGTGTTTGCGCATTCGACTCTTGAATGCCGGCTTTTTCTTCATTTTCTTCTTTTTTGTGTGTTTTTTTACTCTTTCTGCAGTGGACAAATGTCATGCACTGCTAACATACAAGTCACTTTTTTCCTACATCTAACTGTCAACAGACAGGCGTTGCTGGATATCGCCAACTCACACAGCCACTGGGAATTTACTGGTTTCATACCACTGGAGCTATAACTCATTGTTCGCTCCCGTAACAACAACAACCCACAGGAAGCCCCTGAAGCACCGGGCACGAGTGAGCAGGCTGACCCCAGGACAGAGATCATAGAGATCAAGAGAGCATAGTGCTGTGTTTCTGGCTGCTGTGTTTGTTAGCCCAAGAGCTAATCCCTCGGCGGCTCTCAGCAAACTCCACGACATCATCAACGCGCTACAGGCAGCTCACCCCGACACTATATTTATTGCTGCAGGCGACTTTAATCAGTGCAATCTGTACTTCCCAAATATTACCAAAATGTAAACATTCCCACCCTGGGGCAAGAACACTGGATCATGTTTACAGTAACATACGTGGTGCATACAGGGCTGCACCCCGCCCCCACCTCGAATGCTCGGACCACATTTCTTTGGTCCTGTATCCAGCTTACAGACAAAGTCTGAAACAAACAAACCCTGTCACCAAACAAATTAAAGTCTGGACCCCAGAGACTGAAGGCACCCCGCAGGACTGTTTTGCCTAGACAGACTGGGATGTGTTTAAAGCTGCAGCCACCTCAGAGGACTTTTCTGTCAGCGTACAGGATTATGCTGAGTATGTGACTGGATACATTAGTACCTGTATCGACAACATTGTGCCCACCATACAGGTCAGGAGGTTTCCCAACCAGAAGTCCTGGATAAACAGTCAGGTACGGCACAAGCTGTGTGCTCGCTCTCATGCATTCAGATCAGGCGATGAGACAGAGTACAAAGTTGCGAAGTACAGACTGAGGAAAGCCATCACAGCGGCCAAGAGGCAGTACAGAGAGAAGCTGAATGGCTTCTATTCTACTGCTGACTCCGCACGGATGTGGCAAGGCCTGCAGCACATCACAGACTGCAGGACCACCATCAGGATCATCGGCTTCGCAGACAGCCTGCCGGATGACCTCAACACCTTCTACACCCGCTTTGAGACCTCCAGCCACCACACAGAGAGGAGGCGCGCCCACACCGAGACCACC
>NW_018128083.1:96783-135198 GCF_001952655.1 Monopterus albus | reverse complement strand
GGGCTTCAACCAGCATTATCACAAACATCGGCACCCCACAGGTATGTGTCCTCAGTCCCATCTTCTACACCCTATTCACCCATGAGTGTGTCACCTCCCACAAACACATTATCCTAAAGTTTGTGGACGACACTACAGTGATAGGTCGCATCACTGCCGGGGACGAAGCAGCCCACAGGAGGAAGGTGGCCGGTCTGGTGTCATGGTGCAAGGACAGTAATCTCAGCCTCAACATGGACAAGACAGAGGAGATGATAGTGGACATGAGGAAGGAGAGGAGATCTCATCGGCCACTGTTCATCTGGGGGCTCGAAGTGGAGAGGGTGAGCAGCTTCAAATACCTGGACATCCACATCAGTGAGGACCTCACTTGGACACATAACACCACACAGCTGGTCAAGCGGGCCAACAGCGGCTGTACTTCCTGAGGAGGCTGAGGAGGTTTGGCATGTCGCCTAGGATCCTCAGCATCTTGACCAGCTGCATCACTGTCTGGTATGCCAGCACTACTGCTATGGACCGCAAGCGCCTGAAGAGAGTGGTAAACACTGCGGAGAAGATCACCAGGACTCCACTGCCCTCTCTGCAGAGCATTTACCACCGCAGAGTGTGTAGGAAAGCTGTCTCCATCCTCAAGAGCCCCACCCACCGCCAGCCCGGACTATTAATACCCCTGCCGTCCGGTAGGAAGCTCAGAAGTGTGAAATGCAGGACCTCTAGACTGAAAAACTCTCACTTTCCCTCTGTCATCAGACTCCTAAACAGCTGACTCAGGATCTACCTCATGTAATTCCATCTGTACTGTTTACATACTCATTTTGCACATGTACAATTGCACACTCACAGCTGAATATTTGCACTTCTCAGCTCCCACATCATAAAAAAATTCAGTACTTATTCCAAAATTTAGCTGAACACAAGATTAGACTTTTTTCCCCAGACAGTGTGCAGTGACCAGTAACACTGTTAGATTAGATTAGATTAGGTTAGATTGAACTTTATTGTTATTAGCCATGTACAAGTACAAGGCAAGGAAATGCAGTTTAGCATCTAACCAGAAGTGCAATAACAGCAGTGCAGAGTGCACAGGATCTACAGTATGAACAGTCAGAACTAATTTACCAATGGATATGTACAATTGATATTTCCAGTAAGATATGTAGGGTAATGTGCGATATACAACAGACTATGGATTCAAATTACAGTAATGGATAAGGTACGTTAATCTTATAGAACATTGGTGCAATGAGATGAGATGGAATGAAACAGTGCAGAATAAGAAGATAATAAGTTCCATGAGTGAACAGTTCAAAGGATGTAAATAATGCAAAGATAAAGATAAATATACAGTATCTGCATATGAACATTGTGCAAATCAATACAGAGCAGTATCCTGTGAGTAGAGTATGTGCAAATTAATAAATCACTCAGTGTTACAGGTAACAGAAGTGTATTGCATGAGTCCCGGGAGGAGAGATGAAAAGGGGTGAGGTGTTTAATGGTATAGAGGAAGGCAGTGGGGGGTCAACGGGGGATAGAGTTCAGTAAGGAGACAGCTGTGGGGAAGAAGCTGTTCCTGACTCTACTGGTTTTGGTTTGTTTGTTATGACTTTTCTGAGTATGGACATTGTTTTCATCAGAACTCTGGCGAGTTGTATGTCTTTATTTTCTGCTTGTGCATAGTCACTCTCCTAAACTGGTCATCAGTACGCTGTTGGTTTAATCAGCCTGTCTGTCTTCCTTGTGCACCTACTGTATATTGTGTTTCTGCAAGACTGCCACAGTCCTCTTTGGTACTTACCCAAGTTAACCATATTATACCTGTGTTCATACATGTATCAGCCTTTTAGTTTCCTACCAATATTCCCCACCTGTGAGCGAGGAAAACTCCAAATGTCTATGGCGCTGGTCAGTCCTTATGACACTATGGTCACCTCGGTGTGTTGGCCACAACACCACTTAAGGCCCATACATTCCCAGAATGAATCAGGTGCTTGAAGTTGCAGTTAACGATCCTTTAATCCAATTTTCATACAAAGATTACATGTGGGTGTGGTTTTCCTGCAAATAATATAGATACAAATACAATGAATAAGGATTTAAGATATATGCACCTTATAAGCACATTACCGTATGCATAAGTATAATACATATTAACGTAAAACTGGATGAGCAAAGTATACAGAGATCTGTTATGTGTAAACTAATTCAAAATTAAGTTACCACACATGCTTAAGGAACACATCCTGTATCGGTTACAAACAAACCAAATGCTCTTATTGTGAAGGTCTAACCAGATATACCACTCCCGGTGGAGTCACAACCCCTGTTTAGCGGTATACAGTATGTGACGAACCCGTCTTTAGCGTCGTAACATACAATATATCACCACGCTTCCCCATAACCCTTAAAGGGCCCATAACCGATAATACTTACATAGTATTAACGCACAACCACATATCTCCATCACTAAGTAGACAAGCACCACTCAACACTCATACTACACCCCAGTGGAAGTGACGTCAATAGGCTACATCATGCTTCAACTTAAAGGGCCCTGACCTAGGAAAGTAACCACTACAGTATAAACTTTGGGCCTTTTTTACACGACCAGTGTTCCTCTCTGGTCCTGTACTCCTGTGTTCCTGCCAGAGAATACTTCCCTGTTATCCCTCTAAGAGTTCATTTTGCCTGAGCACTCCATCTGTTAACCATCTCAAATAGAGCTGTTACCTGCCTGAAGTCACTAGGAGTCTGTGAGGTTATGCTTACCAGTGTTTACCTTTACATGCTGCAGTAGATACTGCAAGGTAGTTACTCACATTGTAACTGCTATATCTGTGTACTAGTCTCCAGCCTACCTGGGTTAAATCATTGTTCACTCTTCCCCATACCTCTTGGTTCACTCTGGGTTCTCAGTTTTCCTTAACCACCACACAAGTCTGCAATTCAGACTCAGCTGAATACTTGCAGAACTACTATGTACTGTTTTAGCACCTTTCAGCTCACTGTTCTGGTTTTCAGACCCACAAACCTCCTGATCTGGTGCAGTCTCATTCCCCTCAGGAGCTGGTAGAGCCCAAAACGGTGGTCAAAGCAGACATATTGGACTCATATTCATTAGCTGTACAGAAACATGATTTGAAATGATAATGCTGCTCTGTGTCTTCCAGATATGTTAGCAAGCCACTGTTTGCAAAATCTTCTTAAAGTGATAATCTAACAGTGTTGTGTTTTTAACTTCTTTCCCTGCCTCCAAGAGGTTGATTACTTTGTCTTCATAAGTTTGACAAAGTTGTAAGTAGTGTAATGCTAAATTGTTGAAACACTATTTAAAGGTTAAATGATGTCAAGCTGTTCTTATTTGTTTTTAAGAGATACGTAAATGTCCTAATTTACACAGCAGCTAGAGGTCCTTGCGGAGGTGACTTTCACTAGTTAAAGATGCAGCCAATGCTGCTGTTCTGGTGAGGGATGCCTCACATAGTGTAGGTTACTGTAAAACATTCCAACCCTGGTACTGTATTGCTGGAAAAGACCATGACTCTATCGTCCTATTCCTGAAGGTGTATCTGTATTTTTCAGTGAAGTTCCCATAGTGTTGTAAAGGGTTCCTATGTTTGTCTGTGTTTAAATAATTTATTGATCAAGACCGCTGAGTCAACCATTGAATGAAGTGGTTTTACAGTAAACTGCAGCTGAAAATGAACAGTACCACTGTCTTCTCTTGCATGTGCCTTTTGTCGTGACAAATATTTCTGTAATATTAAACCACATTTCAGTGATGTGGTCTGACTGTGAACGCTTGTGATAGTCAGGCCCTGCCTTTAAAGCACAGGATATTTAACAAAAGCAACATGAACAATCTTTGACTGGGCATGTGTCTGTTGAAATGTCATCCTTGGTTACTGTGTAAACACTCACCATATCGAGTTATATGGTGATTGGACTTTTACAGAACCATTATCTTAAATGTAAATGAAGCCTTAGTTTGGGCTATAACATGAAATGGGAACATCTTTACTGTCTTCTAAATTCATGCAAACACTGCACTGAACAAACACTAGCGCTGAGGGTGATTTTAAAACTCCCATCACAGCCCTTTTGGGACAGTTGATCAGTTGTAGCCATGGTTACAGAAGACAAGTGTTTAAGGCAGTTTGAGAGCTCAAGGATAGGGACAGTCAAGTTAAAATGGCAAGATAATGATGAAAATCCTTCAATAAAGCTGCAGTAAATGAAAAGAATTAAGCTTTATGATTAAGCAACAGTGGAAGTGAGAGTGAAACAATACTTTTCAAGTAAATTTGTTATATATAAGGTAATTAATTATATAAAATGTAATGCCACCAATCGTTTCCACATACAGCGAAAGGTTGGTTCAAACCAGGAAGGCTGGCAGAGCTTTAGCAGCCATGGCTGCTATTTCATTTTCAGCCTGACATCCACACTGAAGAAATGAATGTTCATCTCTATTTCACATTTTAGTTCCAGATAATAGTCACATTAATTTATGTTACACCTGCAGCTGTAATTCTCTCTGGTTTGTTCCTCTTCCTATATACTTTTCACTTCCTTCTGTAGTCTCTGCTATCATCTAGGAGTAGCGTTCCCTCACTGATGTAACCCCATGTATATTTAAGTTTTAACAGTTATTGACATGTTCATGCCAATTATTCTTACCCATAACTGTCTCTCACACAACCTTGTCTCTTTTAATGAGAAGTTGTTAAAGTTTATGCCACCAACACAACTAGAAAAGTGAATAGTTTATTCAGGTAGCGAAGTATAACATGAAATTTCTCGTTTCACATACAACTCATGGTTATGTGTGTCAAGTATGTATGTGACTTTGAAAGCGAAGTGATAGTGGCCGTAACTTGCTTGTGTTACTGCAGATACATCTGTTACAAATGTCAGACGTATGTACAGTGGTGTGAAAAAGTGTTTGCCCCCTTACTGATTTCTTATCTTTTTGCATGTTTGTCACACTGTAATGTTTCAGATCGTCAAACAAATTTATATATTAGTCAAAGATAACACAAGTAAACACATCATGCAGTTTTTAAATGAAGGTTTTTATTATTAAGGGAAAACAAAATCCAAAACTATAGAGCCCTGTGTGAACAAGTGTTTGCCCCCCTGTCAAAACACTGGTTTATCGCACCTGAGTTCAATTTCTCTAGCCATTCAGAAGTGGACTTGCTGGTGTGCTTTGGATCATTGTCCTGCTGCAGAACCCAAGTTCGCTTCAGCTTGAGGTCACAAACGGATGGCCGGACATTCTCCTTCAGGATATTTTGGTACACAGCAGAATTCATGGTTCCATTTATCACAGCAAGTCTTCCAGGGCCTGAAGCAGCAAAACAGCCCCAGACCATCACACTACCACCACCATATTTTACTGTTGGTATGATGTTCTTTTTCTGAAATGCGGTGTTACTTTTACGCCACACATAATGGGACACACACCTTCCAAAAAGTTCAACTTTTGTCTCGTCTGTCCACAGAGTATTATCCCAAAAGTCTTGGGGATCATCAAGATGTTTTCTGGCAAAACTGAGACGAGCCTTTATGTTCTTTTTGCTCAGCAGTGGTTTTCGTCTTGGAACTCTGCCATGCAAACCATTTTTGCCCAGTCTCTTTCTTATGGTGGAGTCATGAACACTCACCTTAACTGAGGCAAGTGAGGCCTGCAGTTCTTTGGATGTTGTTGTGGGGTCTTTTGTGACCTCTTGGATGAGTTGTCGCTGCGCTCTTGGGGTAATTTTGGTCGGCCGGCCACTCCTGGGAAGGTTCTCCACTGTTCCATGTTTTCGCCATTTGTGGATAATGGCTCTCACTGTGGTTCGCTGCAGTCCCAAAGCTTTAGAAATGGCTTTATAACCTTTTCCGGACTGATAGAGCTCCATTATTGTCTTTCTCATTTGTTTTTGAATTTCTTTGGATCTCGGCATGATGTCTAGCTTTTGATGATCTTTTGGTCTACTTCACTTTGTCAGGCAGGTCCTATTTAAGTGATTTCTTGATTGCGAACAGGTGTGGCAGTAATCAGGCCTGGGTGTGGCTAGAGAAATTGAACTCAGGTGCGATAAACCAGTGTTTTGACAGGGGGGCAAACACTTGTTCACACAGGGCTATATAGTTTTGGATTTTGTTTTCCCTTAATAATAAAAACCTTCATTTAAAAACTGCATGATGTGTTTACTTGTGTTATCTTTGACTAATATATAAATTTGTTTGACGATCTGAAACATTACAGTGTGACAAACATGCAAAAAGATAAGAAATCAGTAAGGGGGCAAACACTTTTTCACACCACTGTATGTCGCAAAAATGTAAACCTTTTTATTTGACACTGTGTTTCTGCATAGCCACTGAAAACCACGGGCTCTTTGGGCTCTGTATTCAGTATACATTAGCTCTGGAGCTGGTTAATACTGCTGTGCTGCCTGACTGCCACAACTGTGTCTGGCTGTAGTGACCAAATATGATGCAGTTTCAGAGACAGGGTAGGAGGGACAAAGAGGAGCAGAGGGATACTGCTTGAGTTTGTTTTGACTCTCACTTCACCCTTAACAGTCAAAAAATAGAGGGAGAACTTAGTTAATTCAGCCTTAACCATAACCAGTACATGTCTAACATGGTCTTATACTTATATAGAACTTTTCCATGCAAAGAAGCACACTCAAAGCACTTTACACGATTTCACATTCACACACACAAGCATTCATAAACAGAAAACCCTGATAGCACTGCCAAGGAGTAACTTGGGGTTTAGTGTCTTGCCCAACATCACTTTAACAAATAGCCTGGAGAAGCCAGGATTTGAACCACCAAGCCTCTGGTGAGGAGTCAACCTCCTGGGCTACAGCTGCCCCAAAAACCCTAATCTAACCCCTAACCTTAAACCAAGGTTCAATAATTAACATGGTAGGGACCACCATCTGATCTCCATGAGCAAGGCAAAGTACCCAAAATGTGTGTGTGAAAACAGGTTCCAGTCCCCACAGTGTGATTAATACCAGGCATGTTTCACACTCACTGCTGTTGAACCAAGTCTGCAGCAGGCAAGCTTACAGTGTGTCAGTACATGGATATGTGTTTCTCTTTCCAAGACAAAGCTAATCAATGCCTTGGATGTTGCAGCCTGCCTTTCTCTTTAGTGTTGCAGAGCCTGACAACATCTTAACACTGACATTTCCACCCCTCCTTCATTAGGAAGTACAAGACAGGATTACAAATGTCATTATTGAATTAGAGTAATACTGCAATCCAATTTTTGAACATAGCGGTGCCGCTTACGCTCTTGCTCTGCAAATGATTCAGTGCAATATACAGATCTGTCACTACATCTTATGCATTCAGTATGTAAAGGTGGAGCAACTGAAAACAGCTTAGGGAAAAGAACAAAAAGTCAGATAAGGAGCACAGCAGCCTTAGCAGAACGGACCACATTACTTCTTTATTTAAATTTATATCAAACATGGAAGCCAGATTTCAAACAGCTGCAAGGTTTTCTTTTTAGTCTGAAATCGACACTCTGCAGCAATACCTCTGTTATACATAAGATCCTCTTTGCACTTAACCTGTTAATATAATATAACTACATAAAATGTCGACTTGACCAGAGAGATGAGGCATACAGAATCAAATAGAGAGGCATAAACACTAGAATATAGACAGAACATAGATTGAACAGTTCCTTGTGTGCTCACTCTTTTTTTGTATATCGTACACAAACATACAGTCAAACTACTATCTTAAATACTTCCACTTGCATTTTTTTTTAGTTATACTATGCACCTGTCTGTGTGGCTGTGGTAGTCAAGCTGCTGCTGTAGGATTCTACTGATAAAATTATGACTACTGTTGCACATACATAATGTTTGTATTACAATGACATACACAATAATAACTCATGACCCTATTACACTATATAAAGTTGATCTGGCTGACATGTTAATATATAAATAATGATTATAGCTGCTTTAGGGTTACAGACATTATCAATATCAAATATGAAAGCTGAACATTTGATTGCTGAACATTTTTATCAGCTGCTATACAACATATACACTTACGATAATAAAAATAAATATGAACTTAGAATCAATTAACCAATGTTATATCCAGAATAAAGTGACTATAATCAATCAGTACTTTTATAAAAATGCATTAAATGACAATGTAACAGTGGTAAGTCATAATGATATCATACATAAATCTGTAGCTTCCTTTAACTTCACTGAGCTTTACTGTGAATTTCAGCTCCTTCTGTCACTGTATAGCCATCCAGGAGACCAGAGCTTTCCCACAGGAGTTACTTTCCAGTTCATCAGGTCAGGTACTGCTCATATCTCACTTGCATTACAATTTTTTTTTTTTTACTGAAAACACATACAAGGCAACACTGTATAGAAATTTTTGGCAAACCAGATGTATAATTAAAATGCTACATGGAATGCTGTGTTATGTCCGACATAAACAAACCATGTGGCCTGGACCAAAACCGAGAAAAAATTTGCAAACTGAGCAAAATCACTTCATTTGCTAATATAGGAAAATGCACTGGTTTCCACTGATTGGACAATAAAACACTAATGTTGCAGTCAATTGGAATGACTCCAAATTACAAGAATTCAGTACAGAGGTATAAAATTGAAATGCTAACGTCAGCTTGTTAATGATGCCGATATATCCATGTTATCCAGCTACAGTACTTGCGCATCTAGCCGTTAAGAAAGCCACATCTCTGTCAAATTTTAGTCCTTTGGATGCTTTTATTGCTCTCCATCTCTGGCCAAACCAGTGTTAATCCTGGTTTTGCTTGTTCTTTGCTGCACTCTTTCTGTGCTACAGAACACGGCCTCTTGGGTCTAACAGCTCTGCTCCCATCCTGCACAGGGAGCCTCCACAGTCCATCTCTAAAATGAACCATACTGGTTTAAAAACGAGTCTTATAACCTTGGATCAGTGGTGGCATGGAAGAAGTGCAGTGCAGGGGGTGGGGGTTCAGTGTTTTGCCCAAGGACACTTCAACATGTGGACTCCAGGCACCGAGATTCGGACCGTCAACCTTTCGGTTGGGAGACGACTGCTCTACCCACTACACTACTGTCACCGGTGTGGGTGTATGTGTTCAGTTTACAGTACTGTATGCACATGTGTGAAGGTAATATTAACACTGTATTACCTAACTGTCAGAGGCTTGTGCATCTCTGGTTTCTTCCCAGTGCAATAGTTAAATGGGAGGACAGATGTTCACTGGCCAGTGTAGGAGAAAAACTGGCTGAATTAACAGTAGCTACTCCTGATGTAACATTGCACTCCTACATCATTGTCAGACTCATGATGGACAATTTAAAAATAGTATCAAAATTGATGCAGGAGAGCTGTGACGTAGGGATCCACAGTGAATGACACAATGAACAATCTGGTTTTATTTTACAATGTCTGTCTTTTTTATTTAGAAATCTGTCATTTCCAATTGTGTTATTTCTTCATTCTGAGTTTTATGATTAGTCAGAGCTGCAGAAGTGTTCAAGAGATGAATGCAGATGTTTTGGAATTAAAAATTCATAACAGTGTTTATTGTCTTGTCTAGCAGTGCATAAAATTAATAATGTGTCAGAAATCAATGGGCGTGTTTCTGCTTGAATAGAGAGGAAAAAACCAAGATCATTTTGTCATTGGGTCACTTCAGGCACAAATCTATAGTAATACTTTGAGAGGAATGGAGGAAACTGTTTCTAATGTTCTGCATACATTAGCCTATTTTCAGTTCACTTGTTTTGATCCAGAGTAGCTGAAATGTTTTTAAGTGTGGCCTTTTTTTTATTTGAGTAAAGAACCAGGCCTCATAGAAGGAGGCTCACATTTACTGTAGAATGTCGTCAGATGACAGATTTTAAGAAATTTCTTCTATTTCCTCATATTAATTTTTTTTTTCATAATAACTCCAAAGACACAGAACTCCTGAAAATAATCTTATTGTGTGTGTGCATGGATATCATGTGTTTATGCATAAGTCTGGCAGCTACAGTAAAGCAGATCACACATGATCATTTACTAGGCTGCCTTTCCTTACTTACTATTGGCGTGCATGTCATGCTCTCCATTTTAGCGCAGTGCCTAATAAGTATACACCGATAATGGTGGCAAATAAAACTAAAGATCCATAGGGATTTTTGAAACAATGGCTTTTTATATTTATCTATAAGTAAATATAGGCTTCTTGTTTCTAGCTGATGTCTGTTTTAGCTAGCTAGTGTAAGCACATGTCTAAAGCTAAAGGTCTATGGTTTGGGTGAAAACTGTCTTTGCCATCTGCTTCCCAGCATGTTTCCAACAGGTCAGTTTTTAAAGCAGAAGCTAGCATAAGGGTATCGAATATGCAGATGGTGGCTACACATAATACTTTAATATTCAGTTTTTCAGATTTGCTTCGCTTTTACAAGAGGAACAACCATTGAGTTTCAACATGATAATAATGCAAGTCTGGTTGGAGTTAAACTTCCTCAAACCAAATAAAGACCCCAACAGAGCTGCCATTGTTTCAGTACTAGTCCTTGGCTAACGCACGGTGGATGGTCCAGTTTTGAACATAGCCTTTAACTCCACATAATAATACAGTTAGCTGATGATGCTTGTCTAAGGAAGCAACATTAAGTCACTGCTGTAGGTCATAGGCTAGTTGGCTGGACATGTGCTGGTGGCCTGTGGTGAAGCAGATAAACAGTTTAATCCATTACTTACACTTCTGCTCTAACGCTCTTGGACTTGGAAAAGTGGTAAAAAAGACAACACCCCCCAAACACTTAGTACAGCCACATGCACACCACTTAGAGGAATCCCAGATGTGACAATGTTGAACACTTAAAGGGACAAGCAGCACTGATATTGTTGCTTTTGGCATATTGTAGAGTTTCATCTTCTCTACCTGCCTCAGGACTTGTTTGGATGAAGAGGGATGGTAAATAAATAAATAAAGGGATGATCACTCTTTGTTCTCCCAGGTCCTCCTCAAGATGAAGTTGTTCTTGTCCTTGAACTTGGGAATTGTTCAGTTGTGATTCAATTTGTAAGTATGGCTGCAAATACATTCCTTGTTTCCTCTTGTCGCACCAGTACTGAGTATGTCTTACCTGCAACAATGGCTTGCCTTGTGAACATCCTCCAAATCTGAATGTCAGATTAAGTTGTTTTCAAATTGCAAAATCTCATAGTGACTGAAGCATGTGTGCTTCAAAACATTCCCTAACATCATAGGGGCTCTGAGATGCTGATGTTGAGTTAGATCTGCAGTGACTCACTGTAACCTCCCTGCTGTGAGAATCAGAAGGAAATTTTCAAATATGCCTCCTGTGCAGTCACAGCCACTTTCTTTTGACCCAGGTTATTTTTCTATTCTTTGTTCACTTGGCTGAGACAGCTTGCTGTCACACTTTGAGTGCACTGGAATGAGAGATAATTAACCGCGATGATAATGGCCACCATTTGCTATTTCGATTAGTATCATTTTAATCATCATTACATTGTTGTTTGGCTGTGACATAACATTAATAGGATGTTGTGATAATGTGTACAGAAGGTGATGGCAGTGGCTGAAGAGGCCTGAGAGAAGGTGGTTTCTGCTATGCCTGCAATGGTGAGGGATAGTGTTGGAGAACACAAAGGGCATGTTTTGATGAAATGTACCTGGAGTTACAACAAACTTTGGACTTTTCTAGAGCTGTGTAAAGAACAGTTCCATCACTAAACAAGAACAGAATAAAGCCACTCACTTGAACTGACATATTCAATGAATGAGGGATCACAATGAAAGCAGGCATATTACAGTACTATGTTTTACTAAAAGTATGGGCCTGTCACCCATTTATGCTCTCACATATGAATATTTTCACTTTTTCATTAACACAATCCATTCTTTAAATATTTTTATTTTTAAGTTTATACTGTACACTATAACGATACATGCATTTTAGCTGTACAGTTCAGTAATTTTCTTTGGTTCGATACACCATGTAAATTGATGACTGCTGAATTGCTAATATTCTCTAATTAATTTGACAGTGTTAAGGCTGTTGTTTGTCTGCTAACCCATGCTTGTCAGGTTAGCCCCTAGATGTATAGCAAATGTTGTTGGTTTGGCAAACACAAGAGAGATTAGAGTGCCTCTATGACTTCTGTTATTTTGGAGCAGCATGGTTTCCCAGTAAGGCACTATATGGAGATACCAGCCAGAGAGTGGTGAAATTAAATAAACCATGTTAGACATTGGTTCAACCAAACTTCTATGTACAATATATGTCTCTGGAAACAAATGTGTGTTTTGACACATAAAATGAATCCCTCTCCCTGCTCCACTACACTTCACCCACAGTCTGACATTACAATGAATAAGAATGCTACAGAAATATTCACTCAGCTCTCTACATCTGCTGATATACATTCTTGATCTAAATCACATTTTGTTGTTTTTTTTTCACTTTTCCTTTCTTGTTCTCTCTAAAAGCCTTTCTTTTCTTGCCATCTTCAACGCGTACAGTGCGTTTCTGCAGCTAATGCTGGAATCTGAAGCTTACTGGCTGGCCTGCGAGTCAACCTCGGTGCGAGGGGAGGAGTTAGACCTGACCCAGGATGCATGAGACCATCCTTTGTGGAAGTTCTTGGGTCCTAGAGACTTGAGATGAAGGCTCTGAGGAAAGGACGTGTCATGTCATGAATAACATGTTTCCTTAAGTCCTCTCCCCTCGTGTTTTCCTCGCATGTTTTCTTTGCATTTTACATGGGCAGAACTAAGACACAAGGAAAAGATGCAAGTGAGGGAAATTACGGTCTTTATAAGAGACATGAGATGCAGTCATTGACTGACAGATGTGAGCTCCCATCCATGATGCTGGCCTTCTCTGATTGGTTAGCACGGTGATGCTCACTCAAAAAACTTCACAGGGAATCTCTGCTTGGCTGCCAGGCCATTCAGTCTGAGTCACAGGAGCCTTGGTAGCACCTCTCCGCATATGTTTTAGAGAATATTTCTGCTGAAAAAAAGGTACATGCTGTACCTTTAAACTTTTTGGTATAAGCTATTTGATTTTAGTATTCACATTCTGTCATATTCCTGCCGACGACAATATGTCAGTGCATAATTATATTTTATTTTTTAGTTTGTTTCTATTTTTTTCCTGGTAATTAGTGAGAGTGCGTGCCCTGTGGTGTGTTTCCCCAGCATGCATTACTGTTCATGTTCATTTGATCTTTCACGCTTCACTGTAGATTTACAGCTTTACTGGCAGTGATAATTTAATAAACCAGCAAGGGTGTTTCTCACCGTGCATTTTAAGGTGCATCTGAAGCAATAATTTACATTAAGGCATGTAATTAGCCACTTGGTGATAAACAGCTAACAGTTTTGACTTTACCGTCTCTATGTGCTGTCTCTAACCGTCTCTAACAGCTTTTCAAACAGCAAACCCATTTATTTAGTGTTTACTTCCCTGTTGGTCTGTTCCTCAATCCAGCTGTTACACCACTTTTCTGGACTGACTAATTCTCTTTCAGATATAATGTGTTTTACAATTATGAGGTAAACATTCTGGAAGTTTCCAATATAATTGTAGGTGTTAACGTGCTGTTATTTGATGGTTACACTAATAATAACACTGTAACTGATATTCACACCAATGGGTGTCTCTCGTCAGAATTTCATTTGCATATTTGAAATGACAGCATACAGAGGAGTAGCCCATAAATGAAATTCCATGTTAAAGATTCCATTTTTCCACAGTGTCAATACCTCTCAACCAGTGTACCTCTGAGCTTGAGAATGGGTCTGCTATTGACCAAAACACACTAGTCCCATAGTGTGAAATATCACACAGAGTCAGGGGCTTCCAGTGAAACAACCCTTGTGTAGGTCAGGTGACAGTCTCTGGATGAAACACAGAAGGTCAATAAAATATTAACAGAGTTTCAGATGTATAGGGCAGGATTACGACTAAGTCTAGCAGTTGTGTCACACTCCACTGTAGACAAGGACATCCCCATGAATGGTGACTGAAAATGAGTAGTTCAGGTCTGCCTTTGGTCTAATATGAACCACCAGGAAAGAAGATTTTAGATTAACTATGTGTCCACACTGTCTTTCTGCTCTGAAGCACAGGCCCAGTGGCAAACGTGGCACATGTGTCGTTGAGTGAAAACACACTGCCCTCTGTTGGTCCAAACACTTGTATTGGCTATGGACTGTCACCACACACACACACACACACACACACACACACACACACACACACACACACCACTCATCGAGACATACAACTCTCAGGCCTTTCAGACCAGTCTTATTCATACCATTATTAAAATCATGTAGCTATTCACGCAGATAATATCAGCGACAATGCAGGGTCACCCCAGTGAAATTAGTCTTCTCCAAAGTAGAGACAAGAGTCAGCATTATCACCTGTTTTTGTGGAGAAGAGAATGTGATGAAATCTGACTGGACTGTTTGATGTCAGAAAGAAACTAAACAAGCTGGTCAAGAGAGCTGGTTCTGTCCTGGGCTGCTCTCTGGATTCCATCGAGGAGGTGGCGGACAAAAGGATGCTGGTAAAACTAACATCCATCATGCATGACCCCTCCCATCCCCTGCACCACACAGTAGAGGATCTGAACAGTTCCTTTAGCGCAAGACTGTTACATCCCCAGTGTAAGAAGGAGCGTTACCGTAGGTCGTTCCTCCCCACAGCAATCAGACTGTACAATACATCACTGCAGGGATAAGCTAGGTGAAAGTATGAGGGACTATGTAATAGTCAACTGAGTTGCAATACTCAAATCCTGGGGTTAAATGCATGGTTAATATGCACATATGTAAATTCTGTTCTTGATTATTCAAATACTTGATTCTGTCTATTTTTGAGTACTTGGAATTTATTTATCAGGATGTGTATGTGGTGTTTGTTTCTACCTACCTACCTAATGAAACATATGTGACTGTTTGACTTGTACAGCCACAGATGGCAACAAGAAGAAACAGTAATTGAATTTTAGGGACCATACTAGCCAGGAATCCTGTAAGGTGATGTCAGCACCACCTGTATGCCATGTGGGGGTGTAAGAATTGGCTTTAGTCAAATATATGGGATGACTTTGGTTTGAGTTTTTGCATCCACTACAATGCAACATTTGGTCACACTGAAACTGCAACCGTTTGCATGATGATGACCAAAAATCTGCAACCTTCGGAATAAGCACTATTAATAATGGATGAAGGGATAACATTTTTGCCCATCAGGCTACACTTAATAACCCATATTGACCAGTCAAAACACATTTTATACATTTTGCAAATTAATTAAAAATCAAAAACCTAAATCTGTCATTTGTAAAATTATTCAGACTTTTAAGCCAAGGGTATAAACCTGTATTTAAAACTTTGGCTGTTTCCAGGACATTGGCCTTAATAACTGTGAAATGGAGCAAGTTATGCACCACCAGGACTCTTCCTGGGAGCTGGCTCCCAACCTGAGTAACAAGAGAAGAAGGGTCTTTGTCAGTAAGGTGACCAAGACTCCAGTGGTCACTAGTAGAACTTCAGAAGTCCTCTGGAGAACCTGCTGGAAGGATGACCATCTCAGCAGCTCTCCATCAGTCCGACTTTTATGTAAGAGCAGCTAGACAAAAGCCACTGAATAAAATACAAGCTTAAAGTTTGTCAAACAACATTTAAAGGTCTCTGGGAGCATGAGGAAAGGGATTCTCTGGTCTGGTGAGACACAAACTGATCTTTCTGTGCAGAACTCCAAGTACTATATCTAGTGAACACCAGGCACTGGTAATCACCTGTTAGCACCGTCCCTACAGTGAAGCATGGTGGGGGCAGCATCATGTTATGGGGGGCTTCTCTGCAGCAGGTACAGGGAGACTGGAATGCAGCCAAATACAGAGAGATCCTTAAAGAAAACCTGCCCCAGAGAATGTAACTACCTGATACTGGAGTGATAGCTCACCTTTCAGTACAACACTGACCCGAGGCATAGAGCCAAGACAAATCTGAGTTGGCTTCAGCCTTCTGTAGAGTACTGAGTTAATGGCCATTGATAATCAGTTTGCAGAAGAACATTTTTCACTTTGTAACTGTGGGTGATTGAGTGGGTGTTATGTACACTCCCATTAGCATGAAACTGTTGAATTCACAGGGAGAGTAAAAGGGTTTGCAGTTGATAACAAGAGTCTCTAGGTCTGCCGTACATGTCCTCCGTAGCACTGTGACATCTGTGCACCAACCTTCATTTATGTATGTCGGCAAAAGAGATCTTAAACTGGTCTGAAACTCTGTTGGGTTTGGCCTAGTAGAGGTCTAAGGAGATGGACTCACCCTGGCTGGAGGAATTTAGTTGCGAGTTGTGAGGCAGGATGGCCGGAAGAGAGACGGTGACCACAGAGGTGGGAGTGGCCATTACACAACTTTCCTTCTAATGTCACATCAACAAGAATACCCACACACACACACACACACACACACACACACACACACACAGGCCATTACTACTGCTCATAGCTCCTGTCCTTACCGCTGCAGCTGCCTCAAAATGAGGCAAACCAATGAGACAATTTGCAAAATGGCTTTCATCATCACAGTTCTTCATCACACAGAACTCACACTCACTAAGCCGACATAACATATACTGCAAAAAATGATCTCATGATTGAATTGCCACTTCATAGCCTCTTTCTCATCTTGCTTCTTGTGCTTCACGATTGCAAGAAGGGTAGTGCAGTAACTGGAGTGATGTGTTAGAGTGTTGCTGTTGTGAGCCCCGGGCTTCTTTTCTGATTAAGAACAGCCTTCACTTCTGGCACCTAATGCCTGCTTCTTTTCAACAATATGACTCCACAGAACCTCTGTCTACTTACAGAATACACCTCCTCCCACCCTACACCCCTCACCAACTTCCGCTTTCTTTCTGCTAAGAAATTACAGGATAATAAGATCATACTCTTATTTCAGGTATTTTTGTGCAGCCCTGCTTTATTGTTTTCAAGGCAGCATTGGTAGCACATCCTTTCCATAACAAGGAATAGTTGCATCCATGGTTGTTTATTCTATCAGCTGACTAGAAGTAAACCTTAATATTCCAGCAGACACATTCAGCAGTACTCATCATAAACACATTTCTATATAAGCCTGTTATATAAGGGACCATAAGGCTCATTCTACCAAAGCATTAGAAGCAGAGAGAAAATGTCTTAGCAAGAGACTGAGGTCTGATGTCCTGCCGAATCAGTCTCCTCCAGTCTGAGCTATTTCGCCTCTCCAATATTTTCTCAAGCAGTGTTCGTGAGTTTCCTGGATCTGGTTTGTTTCTGTCATTTTGTTTGGTCATCATCACCTCATAAAAGACCCATAGTGTAGGATCACATCTTAGAGTCCAGACCAGACCAAATTGATGATGTCCTCCTGATGATGGCAACCTGAAGCTCCTTTTTGTTGGCAGCTGTCTGCCATAGGGATTTAATGCACAGGACAAGATTCTAAATCAAGCCGAGTTCCCAGAGACCAATTCCTGAGACCAGAGATGTGTCTGTACCTGTAGGTCTCTAAAAATGCATGGTGTTTGTACTGTAGTAGTGAGATGATGGACCCCTGGGATTTGACTCATCCCCTGCTGTTAAGGGAGGAGTTCATCAAATGAGATATACACCATGCAGTGAGTACATGCAGCAACTGATCCAGGACTATTCATCAAACTGACAAACTTGCCCCTGTATCTCCCTGGCTGTGATCAAACTAAAAACATCTCCCATCTAGAACGTTCGCATTATCTAAGATTAGACAAGGCACCGAGGGGGAGGGGCTGTCGGACCTGTAGCCAGGGCAGTGATCTTTCAAGTTTGTGTCTCAGTAGAGTGGGGCTGAATGTCAGTAAGTCTCTGGAGAGGGGCGCAAGAGGATCTTTGTTCTCACCCATTGCTATTGTCATGACAACTGCCCCTGATTGATGTTTTAGCTCTTCCTTCCACCTCGCCTCTTGTCATGTCAAAAATGTTCAGCTATTTAAATATAAAAACCCACTTCTTATCTCTTTAACTATCGCCAAGAAAATGCTAGACCCTGTTTTCCCATCATGCTTTTTATTACCTCCTTGCTTGTTCTTTTTTACAGGTGAGAGGGTGCCACCAGCTGTTTTCTCCTGACACATGTCCATTAACAGAAGTTGAGGCATTTACTTGAAAAGGGGCTGTTGGCCTGTGTGTTGCCATTACTATACTTTGTAAAACAGCTGGTGGAATCTGGTAATTGATTACAAATCAGTAATGAAATATTAAACAAGAGCACTCAGATAGCGCATGTCCCTCCGCTAAGGCACAACATTTGCTCACACAAATGGGTCCCTTGTTAAAAATGAGATCCAGAGCAACACAAAATGTGTCCTAAAATCCTTAACTCTCTGCTACCAAATCTGCAATGCAACATGTTTCATAGATGCAAAAATTTGTTCTTTGTGAGGTTGCACTGGAGTCAGTGTGGTGGTGAACAGGCATGCTAGCATGGTCATAATTACACTGACCAGCCACTTTATTAGGTACACCTGTACAATTGTATGTACTTCAATGCAACACTTCCACCTTAACATCTGTGTTTATGAAGCTCAAAATGTTTAAGTCTTTGGTGAAATTGTCATACATTTAGAAAATTCAATTATATGTTTATTACTGAGTTCATAGTTAAAGGTGTTCCTAATATTCTGACCCTCTCATGTATATAATCAGGGAGCACAAAAATGCAAAGACATCTTTGAATGCAATTGTACAGGTGTACCTAATAAAATGGCAGTGAGTGTATATTGCTTGTTATATCAACTATTTTATATGCCTGAAAGAATAAATCAAATCAAACATGATGAGTATAGCTAGTATAATGTTCAGTATCAGCATGCTAACATTGGCCAGTTAGCACTAAAAACAATTTGCAGCTGATTGTAATGTCAGTAATATGGCCTAAACATGCCAAGGAAAGGCAGAGCAGTTCCCACATTCTGAGGTGACTATGAACATGTGTATCAAATTTATTATAATCCAGCCAGTAGTGGTTGAAATGTTTACTAGAAACCAAACATTGCGATATACTGTATGTACAGTATATTTGAGAGTGAGAGCACACATACAGTCGAAGCTTTACTTTAGATCTTTATGCAGTCTCTGCTTACTAAAACTCTTTCAGTGTGTTTATCACAAATTCAGCAGTACAGTGGTCTATTAGCTGTGGAGGGCTCATCAGCACTGTCTGAGAAGCACAAAAAGGAATTGACTCCTTTCCCTCTGTGGAGCTGCCCCCAATGCACCCAGTGGTTTCCTTAGAGACCAGCCAACTAATCCCCTCTCCACCTCTCAGTATAATAATACAGTGAGCCTTTACATGGGACTCTTTACAGTGAGATAATCCTTGCTTGGTCAACAACACTTATATGCAAACACACAGGTGAGAGTAGACATACAGCTTACAGTGCAGGCATGATTCATTGAATCAGGAGCTGCTTTAAAAAATTCAAGTATTGTTTTGTAACAGAATATTAAAAATATGTGCAAGTATAATTACAATGTATCATAAAAATTGAGTTCTGTTAAGACTTTATTTGAGAGAAGACAGCAATAAAACCAGAAACTCACATGTTCCAGCAATATAGTAAATGGTCTTATACTTGCATAGCACTTTTCTATGCATTGCAGCACACTCAAATCGCTTTCACACTAAATCAAATCAAATCAAATCAAATTGTATTTGTATAGCGCCAAATCACAACAAAAGTCATCTCAGGACACTTTACAGAGTAAGGTCTAGACCTTACTGTTATCACTATTATTACAGAGGAAAACCCAACAAATCCCCCTTGAGCAGCACTTGGCGACAGTGGGGAGGAAAAACTCCCTTTAACAGAAGAAACCTCCGACAGATCTCGGCTCTTGGTGGGCGGCCTTCTGCCTCGACCGGTTGGGGTGAGTGGATAGAGGAGAGAGAAAAGAAAAGAGAAGCAACAAACAATCAAGGGAGAGAGGAGACACAAAGTTAGTGATGTGTAATGGTGGCATATAGAAGCATAGGGACAGAGGAAAGGAGAGGAGAGGGGAGGAGAGAAACTCAGAGCATCATGGGGCCCCCCAGCAGCCTAGGCCTATAGCATCATAACTAAGGGAAGGCTCAGGGTCACCTGATCCACTTAACTATAAGCTTGATCAAAAAAGGAACGTCTTAAGTCTAATCTAAAAGGTAGAGAGGGTGTCTGCCTCCCGAACTGAGACTGGGAGTTGGTTCCATAGGAGAGGAGCTTGATAGCTAAAGGCTCTGCCTCCCATTCTACTTCTGTAGATTCTAGGAACCACAAGTAAACCTGCACTCTGAGAGCGAAGTGCTCTGTTAGGATGATAAGGCTCTATGAGGTCTTTAAGATATGATGGAGCCTTGTCATTAAGGGCTTTGTATGTTAGGAGAAGGATTTTAAATTCTATTCTGGATTTTACAGGGAGCCAGTGGAGAGCAGCTAATATGGGAGAAATATGGTCTCTCTTGCTAGTTCCTGTCAGTACTCTGGCCCAGTACTATTTGCCCATTTGCACTCCCACACCGGTGACATCACCGGCAGCAACTGAGGGTTCAGTGTCTTGCTTGAGGACACTTCGACATGTTGACTGGACAAGCTGGGAATCGAACCGCTGATCCGGAATGGCCGCTCTACCTCCTGAGCCACAGCCGCCCCCAATAACAGACATTTGAGATCATAAGCAAATTTCTATTCAGATTAATTCAGACTGCCAAACTAACGAACAGGAAAACTATGCATAGTATACAGAGTGAATCTTTATTCCATGTTGTATAACAGTGATGCCTTCCAGCTCTAATAGGTATTGACCATATGGACAGGATTATGCAGACCAATGGGTATACAGTACTAGTTTGTGTACATGGATTAGAATAAGTAGGCTAAATGTTGTAGAGTGTGTGTGCTTTGGCTGTTGTTATTGAGATGTGCGGCACTGGTTGTGTCATGAGTGCTGTACGTGAGCCATCATCCCTACATGTGATCAAGCTTGAATGAGTAACATGCCAAGTCGGTGTGTGTATGTAAGCGAGAGTAAGTGAGTGACTGAGGGAGCTGCACGCTCTCAGTGTGTGCCTCAGCTTTCTGCTCTCCTGCTCCCCTAGAGTAGTCACAGAGGTCCCCAGCTCTGCCATGGCTCACAGACGCCACGGTCACTTGTGAGTACTTGTGTAAATGTTGCATGCTGGGGGATCAGGCGTTATTTGAGGGGGTTGCATTGTCAATGCCTGTAGAAACGAACTTTAATAGTGAAAATACTCATTCAATACTGAGGAGAGGAGTATGTTTTCTGAATACAGGAAATCAGATGTTGACTGAGTTTAGATTCATCCCTTTTTCCTATCAATTTATGGAGTGATTTGAAAGACAGTAATAGAAAATGTAAAGGGACACTAACTTTTGTGTGTGTGTGTGTGTGTGTGTGTGTGTGTGTGTGTGTGTGTGTTTGCATGTATTTTTGTGTGTGTGCATATTGGTAGCCCAAACCACCAGAGATGCAACCATAGGCTAAAACACGCTGTACACAGATTTTTCTGCTGTGCCAACAGAAGTAAAGGTGGACCATATTTGCGTAGCACTGATGATGTTACACCAGCAGAGCTATTTTTAAAAGGAGGTTAGACGAAGCTGGCTTTTTTCCACCCCTTCCTAGAGTGCTATTATTATTCAAAGCCATTCACCGGTGCATGCTGCCCTCGGCCTGTTTTAATCTCACTGCTTTGGTCCATTTGGAGCCTTCGCTTCGAGCATCTCATGGTAGTCAGACACCAGTTGCATAGACATAGCTATTTTATTGCTGTTTGCCTCTAAACACACCCAAACAATTTTTTGGGAGCTGTATTTACAGACAGGAAGGAGGGGGAAGACAAAGAAATATACCAGTGCTACAATATGCATGTATAGAATATTGTGACGATCCACGTCAGCCATTGGGGGGTCTGGTGGCAGCTGCATGATGCAGAGGTGCATCATGGGAGTTCAGTAAATAGAGAGAGCAGTTATAAAATTATAGTTAAAGTGTTCTTATGTGTTACCCCATTGTTGTTATGTGTTAGTGTTGCTGACTTATGCTGGTGTGTTATCTGATGATGTTTTACTAAGTTAATTGCTGTGCTGTGTTTTGGACCGTCCGTTTGGCTTGTATGTGTGAGACTGACCCTGGGGGAAGTGCCATTGTTCAGTGGTTCTAAATAAATGACAGAGAAAGCAGTGTTGCATTGTGGTCATTATAAAAGGACACGACTAGGCGATATCCAGAGTTGTGCGGTGTATGGGGCCTGGAATAATTGCTAACCAAGATCAGCATAGGTGCTAGCGCCCTGCTAGCTACTTTAGCTGTACCAGTGTAGCTAGTCTCTCTCCTCCATGCCAGGGGTCATTACAATATTTTACTGTCTGTTATACAGAAATGTATAGTGTTTCCTGCAGTGTTATGGACTTATTAATAAGAAATCTGCCAAAAACATCTAAAATTATTCATGCATTGAAGACGGACCCTACTCTTACCATATTAGAGAATTGAATGTCGTTTCACCCATTGGGCTTACTATGTGGTATATGTTGCACATGTAACCCACCTGATGTGGTGGTTATTGAAAAAAAACAAAAACAAAAAGAAAACTGATACATAGAGGTAACTTTATTGTGAAGGGTTGTGCATTTTCCACTGTCATATGGGAAAAGAAATAAGTAGAAGATTGATAAGTAACAAAACCAATCAGGAACTGTCAGGGTCAGGTGAGATACGCCTCACAAGTTACGCCCTTGGGTAGAGTTAGAGGTGTGGCAGAACAGAAAAACAGAGTATGGACAGAAATTAAAATAGCTACATGTTTTGGGAGTTTACCTGGGTAGTGTGAGCAGAAAAGGCCAAAGACACTTTAATATTGAAATTGGATATATGATATAGCGACAACGGATACAGTCGTGAGGGAAAGGAAGACAAAGAATTGGCACTAATTGAAAATTTGTCGTGGTAGCGAGTGAAAGCACTGTGAGCTAAAGATGGTAGCTAATGTGAAATGTGAATATGTTTAAGTATTTAGGTAAATTCATAATGTTGTTAGACTTAGCATTATAAAAATACTGTATAGTGTTAAATACTGGAAGTTGAATGTATTGGGATACTAAGAGTAATTGTTTGATCCTGTTATCACAGGTCAGGTTTTTTGTTTTGGGACATTCTGTTCCATTTGTGAAATGATCATAAATCATTCTTGGAGTTCGATGGCGAGCCTCCGAGCGGATTCTGGAACGGGAAGATCTAGATAATTTTGGTCAGCATACAGGTGTTACTACACTCCCAGTGTGGTGGACAAAGGATTCAAATACGCCTTCTGGTGCAGTATATTTTTTCATCATCATACTGAGACTGGACTTATTTGGACTTCTGGAGTGTTGATTTGACTTTTATTGTTTCCTTGGACTGAACTACTTTAGTACTGATGAAACTGTATATGCACTGAAGAGACAAACTTAGTTTTTTGATATTGGTTTGGGAAGAGAAAAAAGACAACAAGGTTAAACTTTTGTTATTTTGGTTTTTTCATTTTCCATTATTTTCATTATTTAAATTGTTTTGTATATGTGCACACGTTCAAATACAGTAAGAAAGTGTTCAAACATATGGTTTGTGAGATTCATTTGAACACCACACATTGCTCCAGTAGCCGAACCTATTCCAGCTTGTTGGCCCTTAATTAGAGATTAATAATTCCTCGTCTAAACACTTGGCAAGTGTTACACACATCATTGCCAAATCAGTCTTAGCAGTACCAGGCAGCAGGCTTTATTGAGGGGCGGGGGGTGGGGGTGGGATGCTGATCTCTTGTTAATCCCACTACCTAGTCTACAAAGCTCATCTCTTCTTCCCAGGACATTCATTAGGCTCTTTACTTTATCTGACATCCTGGGAGTAACATAAAAATCATGTTTTCTGCTTCACTGGTGCTGGATTGCTTAAAAAACAAGGAGCCTCCATCTGTTCCACCCAGGGTTTGCCCACACCAAGCAGGGTTTTTATCACATTACCAGGCAGCCACTTCCCTCCCTCATTCAGGGCACAGTCACAAAACCAGGGCATGTTCGGAGACAGACATTGACGATGATGGCTGCTCATGTGACCCTCCAAAGTCCCCTGACTAATCATATGGTCGGCTGTGAAACACATTTAACTTCTTTGTAGTATGTTCCTGTGTGGTTTGAAGCAGTCTTGAAGAGATGGCAGGCATCCTTTCATGACCTATGACCTTTTATTCACACTGCAGCTGTAGGTGCTGCAAAGCTGAAGCTTTTGTAACTAATGATGGGCGGGGCCAAGTGCATCTGCATAATTTTCTACTGCTCTAGAGAAGACTGCGACACCTCTGTTGATGTGTCTCTCATGAAGACATGTATTTATGGTTGTAAAATAATTAACATAATTAGCCAACAACTAATAATTAGATATTCTTTGATTGAACTCATCATAAATGCCATCAGTGGTTCCAGGCTTGTTTTAAGATAAGGTTGGTCATTTTTTATATTAATGGTATTTTCATCAACCCCCATACTACCTCTACACACAGTATCAATGTTCAACTAGAATTTGTTTATTTGTCTGTGTCATAGACCCCTGTTGTTCAAAAACAATTAAAAACATGTCGGTGAAACACACCGCTTCACTGGGTGACACATGTCTTCAGTAGGAAGCATCAGTTTGTTAAACAGGTGAACATGTTTTCCTTGTTTTTTGACTTATCTACAATGTTACAATGGTGAATTATCATCTTAGACGTGACCTAAAGCTCAAAAAACGAGGTGTACGTATGTTCTAGAATTAATATGCATAAGCAACTCGGTTTATACACGTCTCACAAACTCTCGTTCGTGAGACTTTTTTCCATAGTTTAAGGATTTATTTGAATTGTCATAATCCAGGCAGTTGTGCCTTCATGTGAACTTGCCTGACATGCACTAGTGCCATTGTAAAAGCAGAATTCTCAATGGGGAAACAGATTTCGACACAACCTCGGCAGCAGGATTTGTGCGCGTTCACAAACTATCCTCTTGTTGATCCATGTTGGAGACTGACAAACATAAACTGTGATTACAGCCAATTCACTCTTGGTTATAGTCTCTGTTTGGGGACTATTGAAAATGCTATGAAAATAGAAAATGATCAAACCCATCCTTTAAGACACTTGTTCACCCTGTCTTTCAAATAAAAGTTTAGGAGAATTAGGGACGTTTTGAGTGGCTATGATCAGCTTCTCATCCATTTTCCACAAGCTAGGGCGACCAATCCAGAACTAATCCAATCTGTAGTGACACAACAGGGAAGTGTGGAAATCAGAATGGGAGATTCACTTCTCTCCTGGCGAGCTTGTCGAGTGTCTACAAATACTGTAGCTCAGAAGAAGAATGCGTTACTGTAACTCATTCCTCTTTCATTTTATTCATTAATTTATTAAAGTCAATCTTGTTCACTTTAAAATACCTACTGTATGGATTTTGTTGCTGCCAAAAGTTTATAGTGGCTAATGTTAATTAATGCCACTATATTAGATACAGTAGATATTGCTGAATCAGTTTGTTGACTTTATAAATTCTTTCCTTCTGCTGCTGCTCGAGCATTTTCCATAATGGCCAGAGCTGGAGTAGCATTAGCATTTGCTTGCTGTTGTGTTTCTGGTCACACAAAAATCAAATCCATACTCCCCTTTTACCTTTGTTTTGGTCACCAGCAAATGTTGAGAAAAATGTCTGGCACTTCAGTTTTTTTAGCTCTTATTCAACTAGTTACTAACTTCTGCTTGTCTGTGTATGGTGGGTTTGTCAGAGTACTGCTGCTAACAAACGGCTGCTTCTGCTGTGGCTGGGTGAAGGTTGATGACACTCAAACTTGCACACTGGAAAACCAAAACAATGAACTATTGTAATCAAGTAAAGTAAGTAAGTAAAGGTTGACCTAGCGCAGCATAGATCTGCAAAGCAGGGTGATAATCCCCTGTGGGTTCATCATGTGATTGACCCTATTATGCATAACCATTAGATGTGTGTGTGTGCATGTGTGCTTAGTGGCTTTTGTGGTGTTATGGTGCATATACATGGTTATTTCAGACAGCATTTATCTTTAGACACCATCCATTAGATTCAAGCAGTAATATAATGATATGGCAGCACATTTCCAAACAAAGCCATGAAATACTGTAATTAATATGTAAGGACTCTTCAGAGAAGTGTTTAACAATTAGATTCAAATGGCTGTTAATTATTGAGAAACTATGCTGTCAGACAGTGCACAGTGGGGATGTAGGCACTCTCATTTATTTTACTGTCAGTTTTAACTCTGTGTGCATATACAGTAGTATAATAAGAACATGTATATCACTCCCGATGACAGCAAAATCAAATAAAGCAGCTGGAGCTGCACTGCTGTGTTCTCGATTGATTGATTGCACTTTATTGGAAACGTCTTTGTCAGCATGTTTCCACGTAGCTTATTACAAGACCTTTGGTTATCAACATTGTTCCTCATCTATTGTTATCACAAAGGTAAATCTATCCAGAGATGTGGACCCACTTGTGTATAATGAATGGGTCATCTAAAATATTTAGGTAGTCCTCCTGGTTAAACTTTAATATCTTATTCACTGTGAAACTTTACATCTTGGAAGATGACAGTGGCACAGTCAAACAGCCTTTGCTCATAGCTTTAAACTGTCCACTAAATCATAAAGTTAGTGCTAATCTAATCTTAAACACTGTTGTTCTCAAGGTCCCATCCTCACTGTTGTCATTAATGCTACATAAATAAAGGCAAAGAGCATTAGAAGAGTTAAAAAAAAACTGTCCAAATTAGTCGTGGTGTTTTACCCACTTTGTTGTAGAGGGAGTTCAGTGTGTATTTATTATGCAGCAGGATTGCTGTTGTTGTTGGCCACAGTGATACAAGCACTCTGGGCACAAGGGGACATGGCTGTTTTAGTCAACTGTAGTAATTACAGCTAAAAATTGTCAGATGGCACATAAAACTAGAGACACTCACACTAATTAAGAATACCCTTATATAAGCCTTGTCATGTGTGTGAAGAAGCCATAAATAAATCAGGATCCTTTTTTTTCCTCCTGCCACCGTTGTTTGTGTTGAATTGATCTGTCTCTTTCATGGCAGTGCTATGGAGCACAGCTGAGAGTACCACCGATCAAAGTGGTCTCAATTTCCCATAAAATTGAATGGAGCCAAATTCAGGCAGGTAGCACTGCCATGCTAAATACACTAGGCTTACCTGTACATACACTTCATGATTTGATTCTCTTTTGGCTGTCTAGGCAGGCCAGAGCTCTCATTTTTTGATTGTACTTGCATGTAGGGGATAATGCAACACAAAGTACAATCACTCTGCTCTATAGAAGAACACTCATCCCTAATGCATGACTTCTTGCCATGCCTACATTGTGCTTATATATAATAGGCTAGCTCTGAAATGATAACATGATTAATCCATTAGTCATTCAACAGAAATTTAATAAAGAGCAAGTTTGCTGAGTGATTGATGGTTTAAATCACTTATCAAACAAAAATGTAAAAATGTCAGTTTCACTGTGCTGTTCTTTGTTTGTTATCATTGTAAACTGAATATCTTTGAATGAGTTGACTGTTGGCAGACTGACAAAACATGCGATCTGAAGAGAGCAGCCGTAGAGACAGATGTGTGTAGCTAAACCACTGGGGTGGTGACAGTGGTGTGGTGGGTAGAGCAGTTGTCTCCCAACCAGAAGGGTGAAGGTCTGAATCTCGGTGCCGGCAGTCGAAGTGTCCTTGGGCAAAATACACATATATCATGGTGAGCTAATGGCAGGAATATTTAGCCTACATTCACATATTATTATTACTAGTAGTAGTAGTAGTATTGTTATTATTATCATTATTATTATTGTACTGGTTGGTTTCTGGACACCTAGGTGAATAATAAAAACTGCCATATACTGTATATTTGGGGTTAACAGGGGCCCAGCAACTCATTTTTAACCGTGGTCCCCTAGCTCTTTAAATAACGTGGCTATTCCTCTGTTGTATAGTGGGCTTCAACCAATCAAATCATAGGGTCATATTGAAATGTTTTTGCATTAAATATATTTATATTGAAATGTATTCTATGATTAATGTATAGAATTACTATTAATTATATTTTTAATACAAATCATTCTTGGTAGGCATAAGTTTGAATCATGAAAATTTTCAGGTGATGTTTCAGAGTTAATATCGTTCATTTGAAAAATGTGAGACTGTCTTATTTAAAGAAAGAACTCCAAGGGCTGCGAACTCTTTTACAGTCTCCAAAGTAAACAAAGAAACAAAAGTCAACTGTGCATGTGTGCATTTCTACTTGGTTTACACTACTGTCCTAGATTCATGTTGTTATATGTAGCATGAAAGCAGAAATCACATGCATGCCCGGTTGACTCTTACTTCAGACACTGTAAAAAGCAGCAGTGGAAGAAGTACTCAGATCCCTTACTTAAGTAAAAGTAGCAATAAAAGAATGTAAAGATACTTTGCTACAAATAAAAGTCCTGCATTTGAAAAGTTACTTAAGTAAAAGTGCTAAAGTATTCGCATCAAAACATACTTAAAGTACTACAAGTAAAAGTACTCATTACACAGAGTTGCACATTTTATATTATTGTGTATCATATGACTTGATTATAATTACTTATGCAAAGTTACTGCAATGTTGCAGATCATAAAGGAGGAACTAGTTTTAATGAGGCTATATGCTTATAATTTGATGAATGACTGCTGGGTAGCTTGTGAATTTTCCGCTGGAGATTAATACAATCTTATGATCACACTGTTATTTTTGTATTAATCTGGTTCTGAAAAGCAACTAGTAACTGAAGTTATAACATGAATGTAGTAGAGCAAAAAGTATGATGTTGTGGTGAAGTCAAAGTATGAAGTAGCACAAAATCAAAATACTCAAGCCCAGATACCTCAAAATTGCACTTAAGTACAGTACTTGAGTAAACCTACTTAGTTACTTTCCACCATTGGTAAAAAGTGATGGCTGTTCTTATCCATTGGAGCTCTATGTTGAAATATTCTGAAACCCATGTATTTGTGAGGAAGAAACATCAGTTATTGATATGGATATACTGTACTGTCATTTTGTATTTACACAAAATTAATAAAGCATTGCAATAGTTTTTTCAGTGGTACCTAACTGAATTAGATCTGAGTCCTGCCTGTGTTCATCACTTAGCTCTAAAGTTACAAGCAGATTTGGCTTAAATTTAGAAGAGAGATAGGCCTCTGCTTGGTTAGATTTTGCAGGCTTTGTACGATCTGATGATTATCGCCGGCTGTGATACAACACTCAGGTAGTGGTGGGAAAAACCTGACATTTGGGACTTCCAGACTGGCTGCTCACTGAGCTACAGCTGTGCAAGTCTACAATCTCAAGAGGCAGAACTGCACTGATGTGAAAATGGTTGCTATGTGAGTTTAAACTCTGCTTTGCACCACTGCCCAGTGACATGTTAATCTCAAACAGACCCTGATTTCAAAATATGCAGCAGTGTTACATGTGCATTGTACATAGTCCACAGCCTAAGACTCTTCTAAATAACCAGGATGTCTTGTAGAATAAAATTGATTCAAATCCTTATCAATTTCAGAAATCTTACAAAAATAAATTGATTTTGTCAGTTTAAAAAATGTGCACTCACACGCTGTATTTTGGCACAATAACTTGGGTCATATCATACCCTGAAATCCATGAGTATGTGGAGGAATGTACAAAACCGCTGCCTTACTGCTGCTCAGTAGCTGTAGCTTTCTTATGGGCCTGATCCAAACTCTTGCTCTGAATACAAAGCAGTATGTACATAAAAGAATTACCACAGAATCTGTGCTGAGTGTGGGGGCATGAGTATTTAACCTGCCTGGTATAAGAATATTAGTAGTAGCATGTTCAGTTTCTGTTTCTCCTGAAGTCCAGTAGTCTCACAAGAACATCTAACCCTGAAAACCCAATAACATTTTCTGTGCACCACAAAATCTAATGTTGTTAAGTGAATAATATATTTTACTTTGTCATTAGATGAACATAAGAGCTTATTTCTTTTGTGTGTGTGTCAAGTTGACAATGTGGAGTTAAGGTCTTGCCTTTTACTGTATAATAATGGTAGTCAAATAGCTAAAGAGTAAATGCATTAGCTCTACATAAAATCAGATTTCATGGGTTAAAAAAATGCATCTTGCACTACATAGTGGATTATTTCTGTTCAGTTATAGCATTTTTTTAGGAGAATGTAGGCTGTATGTCTATTTGTTTGTTATTTGAAAGCATGCACTCTTTCTGGATCAGCAGTTTTTTCTCTCAGGCTCCAATAATGAGACAAACAAGCTCCAATAATAAGAGGGTTAGAGCAGCCGAATGTGGGCTTTTTCACTCTGGCAGAACCCAGAGTGAAAAAGTTCATCTTCCTGCTTTGTACTGCTCATGATTCTTATTTCTTTGAGTGTACAGTAATAACTGAAGACAACCCATGTGATTATACAGTGATGAGAATATGGATATGTTCAGGGCTTGACTCGCTTCCTTTTGCGTGGTGGGAGAAGTACTCAGATTGTTTACGTAGAGTAAATAAAAATAATACCACAGTGTAAAAATACTCTGCATTAAATTGTTACTTAAGCAAAAGTACAAAAGTATTAGCATCAAAACATACTTAAAGTAGAACAAGTAAAAGTACTCATGCAGAATGGCACAGTTCACATTATTATACAGTATATGACATTATTGGACTATAATTATTGATGTAATATTGTGTACATTACATTTAATGTTACAGCAGGTAGAGCTAATGTTAACTACTCTATATGCTTTGAAGTACTTTACATACTGCTATGTAGTCTGTGGATTTTCCAACAGGGATCAATAAAGTCATATGGTTAAACTATATCTTGCTAAATTAATCTGTCTGTAAAGTAACTAGTAACTAAAGTTATCAAATAAATATAGTAGAGTAAAGAGTACAATGCTTTTCTAAAATGCATTGAAGTCGAAGTATGAATTAGGATAAAATGAATATACTCCTGTAAAGTACAGATAACTCAAAATTGTACTTATATACAGTACTTGAGTAAATATACTTAGTTTACTTTCCACCTCTGCAAAATGCCTGATGTCTTGATGCCATCATGGAAGGACTCCACCTGAGCACCATCTATAAATGTGTAAATATATCAGATACATTGGTATTTCCATTGTCTGGTGATTGAGTTTGTTTGGTGTGGTCTGACAGGGGTCTGACTTCACTGTTACAAGGAGTGTGTTGTGCCTGCAGGACAAGGCTGGGCTGGCCAGGGGTGAAACATATACCATGCAGCCTCCCACTTCTTTTCTCCAGCCTCAGTTGTATGATGCCTGCACCCAGAGACATGACTGATAAACCAGCAGTGGTACAACTATATAGATGGCACCATCACTGGCATTTTAGCCTGTGTTTTCTGAATTGTGCTATTTGAAAGGAATAAAAAAAAACATAAAATAAAAGTACTTGTCTTACTGCAGGTCTAATTATTATTATTTTTTTGTTAAATGTCTTCATTTCTACATAATCAGTCGCAATATGACATGCTCTGTTTTGAAGCATGCTATTTAAAGGCTGGCTTGAGTACAGTCAACAGATAGGAGGTTGAACAGTGTGGCTCCACTGACATTTTGCGTCACCTTTCATCTCGTTTGTGTCACAGATACTTACCACTCAGAAGTACTTCAAAGACAGGATCAGACCACTGAGACTCCGGTTCCAATGGCCCTAGGCACTGAGCTCCAGGAAATATGTCAGAAGTCCTCTGTATCTCTGCTGAGATAAACATTTGTGGCTCGTTTTCAGCCACTTGACATTCTTGCAAATGAAACCTCAACCACCATGCACTGTTTTAATCTATTGTGTGGCTGCAGTACCCAGTGCTGGAATGTACAGTGAGGAACAGAAGTATTTGAACACCCTGCGATTTTGCAAGGTCTCCCACTTAGAAATCATGGAGGGGTCTGACATTCAGATTGTAGGTGCATTCCCACTCTGAGAGACAGAATTAAAAAAAACATTTCAGGAAATCACATTGTATGATTTTTAAAGAATTTATTTGTCTTGCACTGCTGAGCATAAGTATTTGAACACCTGAGAAAATCAGTGTTAATATTTGGTACAGAAACCTTTGTTTGCAATTACAGAGGTCAAACGTTTCCTGTAGTTCTTGACCAGGTTTGCACACACTGCAACAGGGATTTTGGCCCACTCCTCCACACAGATCTCCTCTAGATCTGTCAGGTTTCGGGGCTGTCGCTGAGCAACGCGGAGTTTAAGCTCCCTCCAAAGATGTTCTATTGGATTGAGGTCTGGAGACTGGCTGCTTCGGGTCGTTGTCATGTTGGAAGACCCAGCCATGACCCATCTTCAATGCTCTGGGTGAGGGAAGGAGGTTGTTGCTCAAAATCTCACAATAAATGGCCTCATTCATCCTCTCCTTAATACAGTGCAGACGTCCTGTCCCCTTCGCAGAAAAGCACCCCCAAAGCATGATGTTACCACCCCCATGCTTCACAGTAGGGATGGTGTTCTTGGGATGCAACTCATCCTTCTTTTTCCTCCCAACACGACAAGTGAAGTTTAGACCAAAAAGGTTCTACTTTGGTCTCATCTGACCACATGACTTTCTCCCATGCCTCCTCTGGATCATCCAGATGGTCTTTGGCAAACTTCAGACGGGCTTGGACATGTGATGACTTGAGCAGGGGAACCTTCTGTGCAATGCATGATTTGAAACCATGACGGCGTAGTGTTCTACCGACAGTGACCTTTGAAACTGTGGTCCCAGCTCTCTTCATGTCATTGACCAGCTCCTCCTTTGTAGTTCTGGGCTGATTCCTCACCTTTCTTATCATCAGTGATACCCCACGAGGTGAGATCTTGCATGGCGCCCCAGTCCGAGGGAGACTGACAGTCGTCTTTAGCCTCTTCCATTTTCTAACAATTGCTCCAACAGTTGATCTATTTTCACCAAGCTGCTTGGCAATTGCCCCGTAGCCCTTTCCAGCCTTGTGGAGGTCCACAATTTTGTCTCTGGTGTCTTTTGACAGCTCTTTGGTCTTGCCCATGGTAGTAGTTGGCGTCTGACTGACTGTGGGGTGGACAGGTGTCTTTAAAGAACTCAGACAGGTGCTACAAATTTAGATTAATGAGTGGAGTAGAGGTGGACTTTTTCAAGGCACAGTAACAGGTCTTTGAGAGCCAGAATTCTTGCTGTTTCTCAGGTGTTCAAATACTTATATTCAGCAGTGCTAGACAAATAAATCAGGTGACAAACAGGTCATTGTTTTGCCATGAATCCATCAAATGTAGCTCTTAAAGATGTTTGAAAAAATTGTCTAAAGGATATTACACAGTGGAACAATTTATTATCATAGACAGTGACATCAAATGTTAGTTTCACTAAAACCACATTCAATTTAACTGAATTGTAATTTGAAGTGTTATTAAATGTAAAAATGTTCCTCTGAGTTACAGTATTTATTACAATGAGATAATACCATCATTCATTTGAAGAGGCTTCTGGTAAAAACTGAGTGAATACTGTCTGTCACTGATATTTAGCACAGCAGCTCTCACCTCATGTGAAGCACACTGACGAGTGTGCCCACACTTCTGCTGATGTGTCTTCTCCCCAGTGTTGGCCTTAAGGTTGGAATCCACTAGAGGGAGCACAGCTCTAAGGCTTCACTAATGTGCTGCTCCGAGCAGATGACTGGGAGCCTACAGTGGTCCGTGGAGATAAGCAGGGTCTGGGAGAAAGCTGCTAACATTCCCCAGCTCTGACTGGCTGACTGAGGACTACCTCAGACAGTACCACTTTTAGCATGGTTTAAATAAATCACATGGTGGCTCTGGTCCACCTGCTGATACTGAATACATATAGTCAAATTCCCATTGTAGCAATAGTTCATGGCTTTGTATTCTTCCAGTAACAGTACTGTAGGCAATGCCCTGAATGGAGACTTGGTTTTCATAAACACACTGCTCAGGTATGTCTAGATATGACAACAACATAAAAACAGGGTGATAGAACCTCTAGGAAATATACTGAGGAGGCAGGGTCAAAGCTGAGGCACAAAGCTATCAGTCATTGACTAATCTGATCTATGTGAGGACATAATGTACAGGACATCCTCCCCTTCCCACTCATCCTCCCCTCTCAGACCTCAGCTGGCTTCTCATGGCCTCACAATAGCTGCAATTACATGTGCACCAGTCCCTCGGGTGGCAGCGGGCTCATGGGGGCAGTTAGGTCAGAGCAGGGACGCCGCGGGCCATCTTTATTGTTCTCTTGAGCTTAGACTATAGAGGTGATGATAAGATCCGCCCCGCTCATTTATCACTCGCTACCATCTCTGTGAGGAGAGGGTCTTATTCTTAGTGGGGAATTAACACAGCATCCCCGCACAGCAGGTGAGCAGGGACCACACCCCATATCTGACAGTAAACATCATGTGATGCAGGACAGCGAGGCCTTTAATGAACTCTGAGGGCAGCAGGTCAGGGCTGAGGCGTCGCCCTCAGATTATTGGCACCCATGTGTCTTCCTCACTCACACTTTTCCAGTTATGCCTATAAAGCTTTGCCTCAGATCCAGAGGGAATAAGGCATCAAACTCTTATCTCGATCATATCATGCAGATTTCTGAGTGCCTCTAAGCTCCCCAGCAAGCAGCGATTCTTCAGATGCCTGCCTAAGACATGAATCTGTAGAGAAAAATGTAGGTTGCAGGGGAAACTGTTAAATTTCCATGAGGATAAACAAGTTAATGGGATCTGATTTGCCAACTGAATCAGCAGCAGCTCCTGGCAGAGGTTTGTTGTCTCAGCTGGCTTTCTCCAGGAAATACAAACCACTGTATTTTTCCAATAATCCGGTCCTGCTGGAGCTCTGGTCTTCTTTTTCTGTCCCTAGATCAAACTGGCTAAAACTTAGAAGCAGGTTTCAAAAGAGTCCAACATTCTGAGAATGTCTAATAATGATCTTCTCAGAAGCGTTTTCTTGGAGGAGATCTCAAACTGCTCATCAGCAACATGCTAATGAGCATGGTGTGAATGATGGGGGAGCTCAGCTCCCCTTAACAAGACATGAGCTCCCCCGAAAAAATGATTTGCAAAATTCTGGGGGGGTCCTCAGTCTAAAATATTATTTTTGCCATAGGCCTATAGACTATTTCTGTAATTAGGTAATTAATATATGAACCGCTACACTCAGGAATACAAAGGTGTACATATTCACACGGGGGGGTCCACATTGTAAAATGGTCTCTCTCTGTCTCTCTCCTTGCTTCCATGGTGCTGAAATACACTCTCCACCAGGTACTTTACATCTGTTTTTCTATTCTTATTATTCACATTCTGGTCTATAGCAATAATTTAAAAGACATAAAGCTAAATCACATGCTATATAATGATGTATCTGTCATTTAGTCTGACCATGAAAAGGTCTGGGAAAGTGTGAGCTCCAGGAAAGCCGTGTTATATTTCACAGCATTTCACTGGTTCAGCATCGACTTGAATAAAATGGTACGGTCTGATGCCTTAGTTAAAAACACTAGGCCTCATTCACCAACTGTTCTTAAGAACAAATTTCTTCATAAAACACACTTACACAGTTTTCACAAAGATTACACTACTAAATAGTCTCTGACAGGTTTTTGCTGTTCTCCACTTCATAACTACTAGTTAGTTTTTCCTTGTCTTCGAGTCTGGTGCTCCACCATCTTGAGATTTTCACTTAAGCATTCTTGAGCTCCTCAGCTGTTCTTTTCATTTTGTGTGAAATTCTTGTGTGCACACAGCTCTGCAGTCCATTGCCCTTTTAAAGGAACTGGTGGGTGTTTACGTGTGCTAATTAGGAAAGACAATGGAATTCATCAGTGTAAGAACACAGGCGCCAACAATTCTGCAGTTTAAGAACCCTTTTATGAATCAAAGCTAGACTTTTCTTAGTTTTTAGGAACAACCTAAGAACAAATTTAACACAAAACTTAGGAAGATATAGGTAAATGAGGCCACTGAACTGTCAGTTGTCAACATTCTTTCTGGCAATAGGCTCAATACTCAACACTCTAAAGTGGCCACACTTGAAGGCATCTGCCATAGGAGGGCTAAGCCATGATAATAGAGGAAATGGCCCACATTTTCAGACAGTGCTTTCTACAAGGCATTTGTGGTGTTGGACATGTTGCACATTTAATTTCAAAGGTGTAGGAAAGGGACCTTCCACTGACAAGCACTCAGGTTAAATCATACAGAGACGTCAACTGACATCTTTACCATGCCAGAGTTGTCATGGACTCAGTCTAAAATATTATTTTTGCCATAGGCCTATAGACTATTTCTGTAATTAGGTAATTAATATATGAACCGCTACACTCAGGAATACAAAGGTGTACATATTCACACGGGGGGGTCCACATTGTAAAATGGTCTCTCTCTGTCTCTCTCCTTGCTTCCATGGTGCTGAAATACACTCTCCACCAGGTACTTTACATCTGTTTTTCTATTCTTATTATTCACATTCTGGTCTATAGCAATAATTTAAAAGACATAAAGCTAAATCACATGCTATATAATGATGTATCTGTCATTTAGTCTGACCATGAAAAGGTCTGGGAAAGTGTGAGCTCCAGGAAAGCCGTGTTATATTTCACAGCATTTCACTGGTTCAGCATCGACTTGAATAAAATGGTACGATCTGATGCCTTAGTTAAAAACACTAGGCCTCATTCACCAACTGTTCTTAAGAACAAATTTCTTCATAAAACACACTTACACAGTTTTCACAAAGATTACACTACTAAATAGTCTCTGACAGGTTTTTGCTGTTCTCCACTTCATAACTACTAGTTAGTTTTTCCTTGTCTTCGAGTCTGGTGCTCCACCATCTTGAGATTTTCACTTAAGCATTCTTGAGCTCCTCAGCTGTTCTTTTCATTTTGTGTGAAATTCTTGTGTGCACACAGCTCTGCAGTCCATTGCCCTTTTAAAGGAACTGGTGGGTGTTTACGTGTGCTAATTAGGAAAGACAATGGAATTCATCAGTGTAAGAACACAGGCGCCAACAATTCTGCAGTTTAAGAACCCTTTTATGAATCAAAGCTAGACTTTTCTTAGTTTTTAGGAACAACCTAAGAACAAATTTAACACAAAACTTAGGAAGATATAGGTAAATGAGGCCACTGAACTGTCAGTTGTCAACATTCTTTCTGGCAATAGGCTCAATACTCAACACTCTAAAGTGGCCACACTTGAAGGCATCTGCCATAGGAGGGCTAAGCCATGATAATAGAGGAAATGGCCCACATTTTCAGACAGTGCTTTCTACAAGGCATTTGTGGTGTTGGACATGTTGCACATTTAATTTCAAAGGTGTAGGAAAGGGACCTTCCACTGACAAGCACTCAGGTTAAATCATACAGAGACGTCAACTGACATCTTTACCATGCCAGAGTTGTCATGGACATATATTCTAGAAAAAAACATAATTTTAAAACAGATTTAAAAAAAAAAAAAGTTGACAATGAGTGTAGTTTTGTATTGGAGTAGGAACTGATACAAAAACTACTGTAATCATTTTTAACAGGAGGAGTTTCAGGCAAGATGTTAAACTGGTTGGGGTGAAGATGAGGTGGCCGCACCTTGACCACAGTACTTTACCACAGAGACCATAAAAGAGGGCAGAGTACAAATAAAGCTCAAGGATACCGCTGAAGTATTTTGCACATTGTCCAAATAACATAGTTCTTGCTGGTGTCTGTCATTTCTAAATCTCTACATCAGATTTGATTTGATTCGATTTATTCTTTCAAGCATGTAAAGACAGTTGATATGACAACACACATAATTTTACACATAATCCAATATCAATTTGCTTATACTTAGTACATGCTTGAATGGAGTAGGAAGAAGTCAGACTTATCCAGTCCTACCCCATGACATCATCTTACCATCATTGGTTTGCAAGCAGTAAATGATTCACTTCTACACCACACAAGTATTATACTAAAAAATTATAACAGTGTTAACATTCTTACATAATTACATTCTTAAATGATTATCTTCTACATCACACAAGTGATATACTAAAGAATTATTACAAAGTGTTAACATTCATACACCACACCCACAATGTTCCATCTAATTAATCATTGAGCCTGTTCTTGCATATATCTTGATTGACACATACCTTTATATTTATGTTTAAACTCGTCAATTCTATTACT
>NW_018128083.1:93478-96310 GCF_001952655.1 Monopterus albus | reverse complement strand
ATATTACTATCACACCATTTCTTTATCTTCTCAAGTTCCTGTGAAACCCGTCCAGAGAGTTGCTGTAGGTTTTCACCTGATGCCCATATGGTAGTGTCATCAGAAAACAAAACCACTTTCACTAAAGAGGTAGTAAGTAAAATCTTGTTATAAGAAATAATCATTAAAAAAATCTATTTTGAGAACAAGACCTGAGTTGACAAATACTGGGATTTTCCTCCAGCTAAACAGAGGCTTGACACCCTGTACTGCTCAGTAAACTACACATTAACACTGTGTGCTTCCCCTAAATTTGTAGTATATCTTGGGAGTCTTTATCTTCATTGTAAAATGAATAGTACATTTATATCACTGGTTATTAGTCCCTGACCTGCTGGAAGTACTACTTGTACCACTGGGTATGTCAGGATCTGAGTCAATTAAAGTGTGTGAATTAAAGCAAAGCTCAGCTGGAGTGAAAGCTAGGCTTGCCTTTCCCCAGGTGCCAAATGCATTCTGCAGTTGTTACCATAATGCTTTCTTCCAGCCCACACCTGGGTACAGGAAGAGCTGCATCTGGCACAGCCAGCGAAACATCTCCTACTTTGGATCTCTGGTCACAGTTATAAGACATTAGCTTATTGTGTCAGGCATGTCATGTTGTGGTTTGGGAGCTATAAATCTGGGATACACTGTATCATTATGTATCATCGTCTTTCCTGATTGAATCTTCCATGAGAGATTCTAAAATGGGCTCAAACAGTAAGAATGAAGTAGTAGTAATCAATGATAGATTCTGACATGGGATTTCCTTTACTCTGCCCTGGGTGAAGAGGTGATCAGGCATGGATGACGTCTCACTCTTCCTGCATGCTCCAGAGACCCACATGATCGATGGTCTCTCATTTGGCTGCATCGTCTGCTCACTAATGTGCTGCCCTCCCCCCTCCTCCACAGTGGGACGCCTCCTCACTCTGTCAGTGAGACAAAGGAAAGTGTTTACACTGGTCCTTACAACATGTGTGGCCCAGTCCATAAAATGGCCTCTGGTGGCACTGAATAAATGAAAAGGAAATGATTTTTACTGCTGTGTAAATTCAGATGAGCATTTTGGATGCCACAGTCACAACATAATGTCACATGGATCTATGTTGAGAAAATGTTAAACAGGGAGCTTTGTAAAGTTTAAAAAAGTGTGATGTCACTGAATTTATTTCAGCTGATAACGGCACAGCCCTGAAAAGACATCCAGCTGTTTCATAAATGCAGACTGAGTTTTATTGACAAGGCTAGCTTCTATAGATTAGAAGCTTTTTTAAAAATTGCTATTGATTTTCTAACTATATTGTGAGCATAAGACCAGTTCTACAGAATGTCCTGGTCAGAATTCTTGGCACTTGAAAAGTCACATCCTTTGCATTACATTGTTATTGTTTACAAGTAAGGTGCCACCTCATTAATGGCATATTTTATAATTCAACCTACAACCCAGAGTTGTCTTTATATTCATTAGCCTATGGTTTCATTCCACTGGTTCATACATATAGACTGTAACATATAGAATTGGACGTAGGATAGATTTGTAGCATCATTCCATAGTGTACGCTTTACTTCGATAAACTTTCATCTGCAGTTTTTACGACTCACAGCCTTTTACAAAATGCTGTCTGTTCTCACTTCAAAGCAGCATGCCAGGCTGAGTAATTGTCGTATCGCTTTGTGCAGTTCCCCACCCGCCCTGCTTCGTGGCACTGAGAGCTGACAGAGCCAGAGCTGAGAGCTGTAGCAGTGCTGGTATCATGTTGAGCCTTTTCAACATCTGTGCCAGGATGTTACTGACAGCTGAATCATCATGGTAGAGAGCACCAAACACCCATCCCACAGCAATATCTGAAGTAAACAGAGAGTGACCATGGCATTGTGTGTGATAGGGTTCGTTTAGCACTGGTAAAGATAAAATTGAATCACACATTTCAGTTGAATACACAGTTTGACATAAACTGCTCAAAAATCAAGCATTGTTTGCCAATGCTGTATTGACAAATCAAAAAAATTAGTTTTAAGCATGCTATTGTTCTTTTTTCATATAAAACCTGTATAAACGTTATGTGGTATTTAAACAGATTTGTTGCACAGATTTGCACGTTGGGAAACATATGTAATCATAAGCTATTAATGACCTGTGTTTGTGTTTATAAGCCTATGCTTGTGCTTAAATTCATCATTAATTTATTCATGCATTTATGCTCATCTCTTCCACTTAATTCAACATTTTTTGTATTGTGAAACTTAAGTTTCACATAAGTCTCTGATGATGGGACATGTTGTTTCATTTATCCCAAGTTCCTGGTTAAAATGTGAATTTATTACATGACAGAAATAATAAATAGACATTTGTTTGGAGATTTGTTGCAAATGATTGGCCTGCAGCAAAATCCAGGTCACAGTGCTGGTTGGTTCTCCTCGCCCTGACCCTCAGCTTTCTTCTACAACCAATCACTAAGTGTCACATCAATGTTGTCAGTGGTATTGCTATGTTTGGGGTTGTCCTGGCAACCAGGTTTTAAGTGCACATGTATGTGTGTGAGGCTGGCCCTCGGGTGCCGACTTGGCCCCTCTGTGCACCATGTGCTGCTGCTGATTAGCTCCTCTGTGAGCAGCCCAGCCTGGCAGAGGCTGTGCAGCATCTGATAAAGCCTAATTGATATGGCCTCTGAGGGAGGCCTTTGTGTGCTTTGTTGGCCCGGCGAGGCGCAGCAGAGTCAGACCTTGTCAGTGTGGCTGCTTAGACAATAGGAGCAGCTGTAACTCAAATGTGACGAGCACCGATGATGGAGACAGGAACCTGCTCTG
>NW_018128083.1:80778-93467 GCF_001952655.1 Monopterus albus | reverse complement strand
CAGAGGGTTGTGTTGGAACAAATTTTTCAGCCAGCATCTCCAGGAGAAGCCACGGTGACCACTGGCTGACATCTCTTTCAAGACACCAGGAGCTTACCTGGACATACAGGGAGCACAGGACAGCTCCGTATTAACAAAGGGAGCAAAGGGTTTCAGGCTGAGCCTCCATCATATGGTCCAGATACACACAGTCAGATGCTGAATGAGGACTGTACCATGTTGAGAGTCAGGGACGTTGCTGTACAGTCTAAACTATGCATGGTTTTCTTTGTTCTTCTATTTGAGAGTCATTCTTTTTATTAAGATTTTATTTTTGTGTGGAACCTGTGCAGAATGACATTTTTAATCTAAGCCTTTGTATCTGGCTGTCAAAATGCTGAAGCTCAAAGCTTTTTGTTTGGATTACTGGCAGTTCCTCTGTCTACAGCCTCTACATGGTTTCTATAAAAGGTAAGGTGCTTTATGTCTAGCCTAGAGAAAAGACACAAAGCTATAACACTTTACAATTGGAATAATACCTTAGCATCACCTCAAGTCAGTGTTTTGTGGTGGGAATTCAGCCGGCACAAGCTGTGGGTGCCCAGGCTGAGTAGACATCATCTGCTGTCATGTCTCTTAGACTGTCATGTTTGAACCAGACATGTCTGATACCCACCGCGTTCCAACCCATGTGCCTTTTTGTACTCCTGTGTTGAGAGGGGGACACTGGGCCCATGTGTCTCTGAGGTCAGCTGGTCTGAATGAAAGTGCTATTGTTGTGGTTTGCCCCTGAAAAGCTCCAGCGCAGTAATCAGTCCATTGTGGGAGTGTGTGTGTGTGTGTGTGTGTGTGTGTGTGTGTGTGTGTGTGTGTGTTCCCACTCATAGCTGTTGGCTGGGCAGCACGTGCTCTGTACTCCACGGTTCCATCACTGGTGTTCCTGTTTTTAAGTTTGCATAACAAATGCAAGTGTTTGCTTAAATGCTAGGAATCATGTGTATTGTTTGTAACAGTACAATTATACATTAATTACCTGCAAATTAAAATAGCACCTCACAGATTTTATACCTCTAAGTAATTTCAGTTACCAGACCCAGACCTATACTAGGCTGAAAGTCAGGATTTTTTTAATTAAGTTTATTTATCAGGGACCATGTGTAAAAAAAAAAAAAAAAAAAAAAAAAAAAAACCCTCTTCGGGGAAACCCCCCTTGGAAGCAAATAATCACACATTACCTCTACCACTTCTGGCCCGTTGCTATGGGCATGTCAGTGCAGGCCAACAGTGATATATGGAAACGTTCTTATATTTATAAAAAATGTCCACATGCCGGCCTGTTAGGATGTCTTTGCTTGCTAGCTCTTTATCTGACCCTTTCTGAAACTTTGCACCAAGCTACATTTATCTCCCTTTGTCAATGTAATCTAAAAGGCAGGGGTCATATGAGAGTGGAATTCCAGAGACTCCAACTATTATTCTGTTGTCCATGGGCGTTTTACCATTCACCTGTCTCCAAACCAGCCACTTCATCAGTTTTCACTGTCACTTCCAGGCAAATTTCACCTTCATATACATAAAATTTAAAAATTTAAACTTCTGAATCCTCCCCTTTGGTTGCTTCACAAGCCCTTTTCGCATCGTCTGGAATCCCACAATGCTTTGCAGATCAATTTGCTCATGTTTCATAGAAAATTAATGGGGGCAAATTTTCCGTCAGTCCACCCTGTGCTCAGTGAGTCTTAACCGTCACACCAGCGTTAGCTAACAGCTCATTTCCATCTGCAGTCCCTGGGGAGATACATACACCAATAGACAAGTACAACTACATACATACTGCTAAAAACCAATACTGTGAAATCCATTTTTTCTCTGGAGCTCTGATTTTGATCACTCTTTTTTCCATTTGATCCATTACACTAACTGAAAGCTATTTATTACAAGACCTTTCTGTTGAAACACTCAAATGAGTTGTACAGTGTGGCACTATACAGCCAAAATAATGTGTACTTCAGGTGACCTGTGGGGTTAGGGTGGGGTCACCTGAAGTACACAAATGGTAATCAGAAAGGGCAATATGTGATGTGGAGAGGAACATCTCTGAGTGTGAATTCTCCCTCACCTCCAAGCCATATTTATTCATGAGTGCATTCATCTCCCACGTTCTCCACCATCCAGCCATGTCTCAGTGGGCTGAAGACAAAAACATCCCCCATGATACGGCTTAATGCTTGTGTGTTTTCCATTTAAATACCTGTCTGTGATTGGATGGTGGAGACCCATTTCATTAAGCTTTAGGATGAGCCAGACTCCTGTGTTGTTTTTGGAGTCAGGTGGAACTGGAAAACATTCATTTGCTCTCGGGCTCTGAGTTCTTTTTTTGTAGTCAGACAGGAATCAACTGCAGTTCTATGCTTGGGTCATTATGAGGTTATACACAAAAGACAGACCTGCTCTTAAGACGGCTTGGTCTCTTCAGCTAGAAAGCCAGCACCTGTCAACATTCTACAGATACTTATAAAAAATAAATCTCACCTACCTCAAGCTGTTTTCAAATGAGCATCAATTTGCAGTAATACAGTAGAGAGTATCAGATGAGTTCAAACTCAGATTGAAACATTCAAACTGTGTGATCAGTATCCATGTCACTAAACCGACTTTTTGTTTTAATTATGGTGTATGGCATGGACTTAGGGCTAAGCAATACTGGCCAGTCCACCACTTTGGCTCTGACCAAACTATGACAGCAGCTAATTTATGGATTGTCATGACCAGTGGTGGAAGAAGTACTCAGATTGTTTACATAAGTAAAAGTAGCAATATCTCAGTGTAAAAATACTCTGTTATAAGTAAAAGTCTTGCATTCAAAATGTTACTTAAATAAAAGTACAAAAGCATTGACAGAAAATAAACTTAAAGTACCAAAAGTAGAAGTACTCCTTATGCAAAATGGCACAGTTTACATTGATGTACATCATATTATTCAGTTATGATTATTGATGTATTATTGTGTATGTAATGTTGCAGCTGGTAAAGGTAGAGCTAATGTTAATGACATTAGATGCTTATAATTTGAATTACTGTTGGTAAATTGTGGATTTTTCACCAATCACCATCAATAAATATTGTGATTATACTGTATTTTGTTTTATTAAAACAACTAAACTGTTCCTGAAAAGTAACTTGTAAATAAAGTCATCAAATATTTGTAGAAAATACAAAGTACAATATTTCTCTCTGAAATGTAGTGAAGTTGAAGTATGATGTAGCATTTAATGAAAATACTCAGGTAAAGTACAGATACCTCAAAACTGTACTTAAGTGCAGTTCTTGAGTAAATGTACTTAGTTACTTCCAGCTCTGACCATGACATTTTGTAAAAATGATCCTCTTGAGTTTTTCTGTTGTGCAACCAGCAGGTTTACATTTATGTCTTTTATTGAACTAGAACAACGATTACTGAATGGCTTTTGATTAATTTGATGCAGATAACCATCATGCCCAAAAGATGACTTCTAATGATCCACTGACTTTTCATTAGCACCATCATCTGGTCAATATTATAATTTGTCCAACTATTTGGTTGATGATTGAACCTGCAAAACCGGTGGCATCCCCTTCAGCCTCAGCTCTACATTGTGTTTAATGCTAATTAGCACATGCTAACATGAAAACTCAGAGGATGAATATGGTAAACATTACCTCCTTCAGTGCATTATCATAGTCATTATGAACATGTTACAGTAGCATTTAGCTCATATGACCACTTTGCTTAAGAACAGCCTCAGAGAGCTGGTGGTACAACTGCTGTGGACTCAGCCTTGTGTTATCACAGACATTTCACACCAGCTTTATTTTCAGAAATCAGAATCAGAAGTAGGTTTACTGCCAAGTAGGTTTTCTCATACAAAGAAGTTGTCATGGCGAGGAAAGGAAAATAACTACAAAATATGTGCCCAAATTTACATATAAGTATAATAAAAATGTATAATACAGTATTAAATGAAGAATGAATAGGAGTTTATAATGTGTATGATAATATAAATGTGCATTTATGTGATGTAGCTGTCCATGGGGTGGGACAGTCCATGTGAGTAGGTGGACCTGGGTGTTGCTGAAGACATTGGTGTGAGGTTTTGGCCCTGATGGAGCGTAGCTTCTTGCCAGAGGGGAGTTTTTGTACAAGTTTCTGTCTGGGGTGGGAGGGGTCAGCCACAATCTTTTCCACACACTTCAGGCTCCTGGAGCAATGTCAAATTGCAGCCAATCATGTCTCAGTCTTGAAAATGTTTTACTGCAGTCTGCTCTTGTCCTTGGCAGTGGAGGCAGTGTACCAGGTGTGCTGTAGGAAGCACATCCTCTGCTGTCTGTTAAGTAGCTCATGCTTTTATCCCACTTGAGGTCCTGGGTGATCATGGTGCCCAGGAAGTGGAAGGACTCCACTTTGTTTACTGGGATGCCACATGGGGGGATGGGGACGGGTGGGTTCAGGCTCCTTCAGAAATCCACACCAGCTCCACACCATATCAGCAGATGTCAGTAATGAACAGAGATGTCGCTGTTGAATTGTATCATTTCTGAATGCTGAGCCCATCTTAATCAACTTTCTGTTCTCCTCCATTTACTGGGTGGAGAAAGCCTTTTTAGAATTGGAAATCATAAAATCTGAGCAAATAAAACCAAAACTGTAGTATCTTTGTGCCCATAGAAAGATGTTTTTGTATGATGGGTGAACTGACCCTTTAATAGCTTGTCTTGGGTTTTTCTTGTTGTTGTTGTTTTTCCATATCTCTGTTTTTCTTGACTCCAGATTGACCCCATTTTCAACCCCCATTGTCTGCTAATGGAATGTATATTAATAGCTTGGACTGACAATAATAGCTACGGTGGTGATGCAGCATGATGGGCACCTGTGATTTAAGCCAGTTAAGGTGGGGAGGTGATAAACTCTTCAATGCAGCTGCTCTGCCACTGTTGCTGTGGGTCACTGGCCCACATCAAACTGTCCAAACATGCTAGTTCATCAGCGCTGAAAACACCCTCCTTCTCCCACCTCCCCACTACCTCATCATTCACACTCACTGACTCAACTTTCCTCCCATTTCCTCTCCCACTGTTCCACAGGCAGACGTGACCTGAGCCCCACTGTGCACTGTTGCTAACTCTTGACAGAATAATTGCACATAAAAGTGGCTCCTTTATGCAATTCCCCACACAGCGATTGAGGATTTGCCCTTTTTCCTCTAAGATTCATCTGATTACAGTGTTTTAATCTGATGTTAACAGACAGAGTTGTGGCCTTTAATATTCCACCCTCATTGTGCACTGGAGGGAAGAGTAAGGACCAGATTCAGTACATCAGAGGGTCTTTTGAAGACATGAAGCAGGTTCCTTATCTCTCAGACTGATCCCAGTGGAGCCCGCCCTGACTCTTCACAAATGCAGATGGATCTCTAGAGGCTTTCAGGATTTACAACTCACCCACATAATGGGAGTGACCTTAATTTGGTTTTCATACTCAGAGAAGACCTCCATATAACAAATTAGAGAATAGGGTAAAGCAGTAACCCAGTGCAATCTAAATTGTTTAATGTGAAATGTTGTGTTAAAAAGTCTATGGTGTTGTTAATTGAGTGATAATCGCATTCATTTAGGGGCCAAACAGGCCTGGGAGTGTGTTGGTCCTCACCAAATGCACTCTGCTGCGTTCTGCCAGCAGCTCATTCACACTGAGTTCTCCAGGGCACCCAGTCTGCCAGCCCACTCTGCTCCACCAGTGGCAGATAAGCCTGGTAGCGGTCAGTGTGATATCAGCCACTCTCTTTGATTTTCTTCATGCCATGAAATGGAAAAGAAATGAAAAAGTTTGAAGCCCCTGTCAAATCGATCTGCTATGTGAATGTATGTGTACAAGCATGGGTGTGTAACATGGTATTGCAGTCGCTGTAAACTAGAGCTTTGCAGCCTGTGCCATGGCACCCTGCGATACCGATGTTCCCTTTGTTCGATTAGATCATATCAAGTGTATGGCTGCTTTATTTCCTCTGCTCTTCTTGTTTCCTTGCTGTATTTGGGATGTTCACAAGGGACAAAATGAAAACTTTATCAAATAGAAGATGCAGCTCTCGGAGGTTCCCACCACATTGATGATTGTAGTCTTCCTGACTGCCCTGGAATGAGAGCTGTGGTCATACAGACATACTAAGGGTTAGACGAAGAGAGAAATGTTTGACAGCTGCTCAGAGGAAGGCCACAAGGGCCAACAGCGAGGGAAATACTTGTCTATTCTTAAACATCTAAAATAACAAAGGCAAGGGTCTCACATGGACACTCTCAGGATTTGCATTAGATGTCAGCATACACTCTACATGCAGTCAAGGTTTAGGCTGTCCAGCTATTACTAATGACTTTGGACTAAGGGAGTGCATTTAATGTTGGCAACGCAAAGATTCAGTGGTCTGGCAACGCAAATATACTGTCACTGTTATGTGTTACACTAAACTAACTTAAATGATGGGATCTATCAGTTTATCACTGTATTGTGTTGAGGGTAATTCTTAAGATTTCCAGTTTATGCTACATGTGTTTCAAAGAGAAACATACCTTTTTGTACAGTTTAATCTGCTACAGTAATTTTATATTTAGTAGTTACTGTGCAGATTCAGATTTTAAATACAAAACAACAACACACAAATATAGTATAATACAACATTTACACATTACCACAACTCACTATAATGCACACCAGTAGTTCTTTAGTTGAACAAAATGAATATGAGCATCCTTCAACTCTTTGGCCTCATCTGGTGACTTCAGTGAGCCCATTTCTGCACCCCCAGTTAGTCTGCATTTATGTATCTGAGTGCTGTTGACTTATTTCGAGCATGGTGATGTGCAGTGATGGGATACTGATGGCCACTCAGTCTGAGGTGTAGTCAGACATCTGTGGCTTACTGCTAGTGAACCGGAGCCATAATACCACTAAGAGACTGCAGGTGACGAGTCAGACACAGCTTCACATTGACTGTCCACACCATCAGGTTTCCTTTACTGCAGCGTAGACCTTCAGGCTGCACAGCTGTTTATATGTAACATTTACACAGCCTGCTTCATTGTCCAGCTTATTTCTTTCCTTTTCCACATGCGTGTCTCCCAAGTTAACTGAACTTTTATTTTAAATCCAGTACATCTACAATCTTTTGCCTGTGATGTTTTATTCTCCAACTTGTTTTGAAATGGTTAAGTGACACAGCAAACACAGTGTAGTGTGTCTGACACCTCTTAGGTCAGACACCATGTATTGAGAGTTTGTGTAAAATAAAAAAAAGATAAGATGTGACACCACAGAAGGGCTGCAATACAAACCTCCTGCCTTTCCTTCAGAGCCACACATGATTTAGGGGTGTTTACATGGCAGCAGTAAGTGTCAGGCTACGGAGGAAGGGGCTGCTGGAGGAATGTGAACATGCGCTAGCGTTACACACTGAAGCAACAAGGGATTTTACTCTCTGTCTGGTTGACTGTGCAGCTGGTCTTACTTGGTAATGCTGGATAAGTCTCTTCAGGCAAGAGCAGCTTGCTGAGAAAAAGAAGGGAAAAGGGGGACAGCAGTTATTGAAGTAACCCAACCTCCTAGAGAGGGAATTAGTCATTTTTCCTCAGGAGCAAGAAAAAACTAGCCCATGTTTTATAAGCAAGTCAAAAGAGAAGGAAGGAGTGGCATGGGTGGATGCTGGTGGGAGCTGCCCCTCTCACATGCAGACTGTTTTCAACACTGAGCTGTCTCATAACTCTGGGATCTGCCTCCTTTCATCAGAGAACTCATCTTATCAGTTCTCAAGTTTCTGGCCCAACAATGTCAAGGGCATGTGCAACCTGATGTGGAAATACTGCATTTCAGTGCGGACGATAAGGTAGGGATCCTGTTACTCCAAAGCTTCAAAGTGTGGTGGTCTGCTGTCAGGTTCATGCTGATCACGAGAACACGCTCTATTGTTTGATAGTTTAGATTTTTTTAAATGTTTTCTTGGAACATTATTTAAAACATGAGGCTTTATGATTTATTATTAGAGGTCACTTTTAACTGTAACTGATTTAAAATGTTAATTTTTGACTTTCTAAAACTTGTGAAAGGGTCTTTCTCATCTTTTTGATATCTGTGATATATTCTAGATCATCATCATATGTGTCAAACCCAGAAAATTGTTTAGTCTGCAAAGTATCAGGTTAGTGGCAGTTGCCCCTCACAACTTCAGTAGATGTCCTCAGACCGACTCTTCTGTCCAACAGTCCAAAACCCATATTTATCAATTTACAACCATGTAAAACAGAAAACTGCATATCTTCACATATTTATTTTACATTTCCTTGTTAGAATAAACTGTAATGAATTATCTCAAAGGTAAGAAAGAATTACTCTGAAATTTTAAGCAAAACAAGAATAAATATAAGTTTTTTTATAACCTCAATTTTATTTTGTGATCCCTTTAAGGGTTCCCAACAACAGGTTGGGAACCACTGACTTAAACTATTAATTAAATTTAAAATGGTTTGATATTTTAATTAAAATTTTCTTGATTAATGTGTGGATTGTTTCAGGACAACCCTAGATGAAAATGTGGTATTTTGGAGGATTCTAATAGGTTTTAAAATATCACTTATGTTTATTTACTGTACTGTGCTTGTTACACACTACATTTCTTATTTCCATATGCTGTTCTGTCCATTTTACTGAACACAGTACAGCAGTTGAAAAAGACCACAGGATGGGTTAAAGCATTAATGGTTCCACATAGTGATTTCACCACAGCAAGGCTAAAATTAGTGGCCGTTGTGGCTAGAGCAGCCTGAGTCAGCAGCAGCCAATCACCATTCATAAACTCCTGTGGTCTGTAATTCCAGTCTCCATGGGTCAGGCAGCCACAGCCTGCAGTTCATGCTTTAATACAGGAATGTTCCTCCCTCTCAGGGAGTCCAGTTGTTTTGATGAATTTCAGCTTTAAGTCTGAAACAGGCCACGTACACCATCTTGTGTAATTCTGCCACCAGACATTTTACATTTGTACTGAATGCCACAGTTACATTTTTTTCCTCTGTCTGGTCTGCTAAAGATTACAGTACCACACAGAGACTTGCACATGTACTATGGACCTGGAGGCTGAAGTTCAATGTGTGGTATTTTTAAACAGTTAGCTTAGTTGTGCAGTTTATTGTCATTGTTTAGTGTCACTACCCACACTTTTTATCACTGTATGGCAGCTGACAAAGAATGTTATACAGTTCAACTTGTCTGGAGCCCAGTTAAAGCTGCATTCACTGACCTTTACAGCTGGACAAGCTGTAAAAACAATGGTGAGATATCGAGTTGTTTTGGCCGACATGTACGCTAACTCTTCATTTGAAGTCCTACTTTTATCTACTTGGCAAATGTTAGTTCACCATTCACTTTTTTTTTTTTGCTTAAAACAACTTTATTTCACTTTGGCTACAAACAAGGTTGATACACGTTTATTTTTTATATTCAGTATTTATTCATTTTTGAACAGATTGCACATATCATATCAACTCAAGAAAAAACTAAGTTGATTTAAGTTTGTGGCTAAAAAACCCAAACATTTAATCAGGCTAAAAGCCTCCTTAGACGACAGGGCAACTGTGGAGCTGGGTGAAATTTCTTTGTGGGTTATTACTAAATTCTGACAGAAATGTGTGACCTTTTCCCAAACAGCCTCAGTGACTTCAGATCAATGGGACAAGCACAGAGACAAACTGAAATTACTCTGTGAGACAACTAAAACTGTTTTAACTTTAAGAGAAGATGATGCTCGTGTGGGAGCTCGTTGTTCATTGTAAAAAGCCGACCGGCCCTTTAAGAGATGCTCCCAGCAACTGCAGGAAGATGGGCTACTGTTTTCCACCTGCCATACACACTTAAGGCTTTTTACTGTGTCACTGTTGACATTGACACACTGACCCTTTGAAGACAGCGGTGCCTAGCTCAGTAACTCTTCTCTTCTCCCATGCAGGTCTTGCTGTACTCTGACCCTGCACCTTTGTATTTTTATTTATTTATTTTTGCCAGACAATGCCTGACTACATACCAACCCCATCTGTGTGTGTGAGAGTGATTTTCCCAATGTTTGCTGTGTATCTTTAGGGAATTTTAACCTGCTTTGCTGGAGCTGTGTTGTAATAAATTCTCTTTGCGGAGTTGGGCTTTACTGCACAGGCCAGACCAGGCTGTTTGAGCACACTGTATGTTTTCAAAGTCTGTGCACATGTAGGTCCTTTAAATGAAACAGTAGAGGCCAGGAAACCTAATCTTCCCATTTCAACTGCAAGCCAAGAGAGCACAGGGTATTATTTATTTAACTCAGGGAATGGAGTTGGAGCTGGCAGTTCGAGGTGACCCACAGTTTGTGTCTGTCTGTCTGCATTCTGTGCTCCCGGTTTCCCTAAGGAGAGGAAGTAGAGTATCCCTGCTAGACTCCAGCAAGTATTCCAGCCCTGGACAGCTTCCTGGCAAGCGAGCAAACACAGCTGATCAGAGTTGGTGGTTAGTCTGCAACAAGATATCTGGTCTGTCAGAGTCAGATCTACTTCCTCGTCGTGAGGGCTGACCTAGTCTTTCACCAGGCTGCGCTTTAAAGGTAAAGTCCTGTCTGCTGCACAACGAGTTGGGAATTTAAAAGCCTGCTGTAAACAGAACAGACTGGTTAGTCAGCTGTTGGCCGGGCACCTTCAGACACCACCTCCCTCTTTACTGTAGCTGCTGAAGGAACCTCCTGCTCTCCTTTATCTGCCACAAAACACCTGAGGGGCACAGGCAGGAGGCAGAGAGGCTTTTTAAGTCTGCACACTGACAAACAGAGCAGCGAGGGGAGCGCTGAAGCCATATGGTGAGTGTTGGTCTGATTCACTGGCGGTCAGCTGCAAGGAAAGAGATATTATTAGACCTTATGCTGGCTCACACTCTAAAATCATGTGAATGTTTTTTGTTTTTTTTTATGTATATATATATATACTTGCTGAGAAAACCAAATGTTGTGTTCTCATGCTGGGTTGTCTCAGTGAAGCTGGCATCTGTGTTCAGCTGACTACAAGGTCATTTTATTTCAGCTGCCATTCATCAGCAGCTTCACACTTTTTGTTTTCAGTATAGAACAGACTCTTTTCATCCTGATTAACTCTGTCAGATCTGGTCTTGTTACGTAGAAAACACATTTACCTTTATAGTATCTCCTCAGTGACAGACACAGCAGATGAGTAGATGTGTCTGCCCCAGTGTCTGTTTTTCTTTCTGCTTGGTCAGGTTTCATATAAATTACCGTCACGTTCAGAGGCTTTGAACACCAGGAGGATAGTGTAAACTCTACAGAAGGTGGTGCTTTAACAACGTTGCTCATTGTTTGACTGTATGCCAGCATTTTAATTAGCCATTATAAATATTTCAGAGTTGCCAGGTCTTATTTCCACCTGTAATTTGAATCGAGTTCTTGTTCCCAGACTCCAAGTATTTTTGCAGAGTGTTTATTAGTGTGAAATTTACACTTTGTTTTTTGTAGATCTGAATTCTGGTCAAACACACTTGAATCATCTCATGACCATTTATGTAGCAAATAACACCAATATGAAATTTGGACATGGGTGGAAAAAGTACTTAGATCATTTATTTCAGTAAGATTACCAATGTCCCCATATTCAATTAGTAGAAGTCATTTTGGCCTAATAGACAAGACAGCACGAGGCTCAGTGTCTCCCCAGATTTTACAATTTTGCAATGATTCTCCTGCTCATTTTGTGTCTGTTCGTGCAGAACAGCTTCACCTTGATATCTTACATCCGGCAAGAACTTATCGGTCTACACCACTCCAACAGCTTTATCTCCAATCTTTGACTCACCCCTGAAATCCCCAGAACACCGGAGCCTACGCACCCAACCTGGCCAGGTGAAAGCGCTCACAAGCGGTGTCGGGATCGTAAATAAAAGTGTGGAAAGCACGGAGGAGTTGGAGCTAAGCTAAAGCTAACACCGCATCAGCTCTCTTTACCCAGACCCTCCGCAGACCACCTGCCACTCACACTCACCTCCACTGATATGTATGCTGCTCTGAGCTGGATCAACGTACACAAGGCTGCTGGCCCTGATGCGCCTGGTCCTAGCACACGTGATGACCTTTGTCCCACCCACACTGGACCCCCACCAATTTGCCTACCAAAAGGAGCATGGAGGATGCAGTCTCCATAGCACTGCACTCTGTACTCAGACACATAGACCACAATAACACTTATGCAAGAATGCTGTTCCAGGACTTCAGCTCAGTGTTTAACACGGTCATCCCCTCCAAATTAACCACCAAACTTGGCGACCTGGGCATCAGCGCCTCCCTCTGCAACTGGATTCTGGACTTTCTCACCAACAGGCCTCAGCATGTTAGGACAAACAAGAATAGAGTAGAGTAGAGTAGGTACTTTATTGATCCCACAGTGGGGAAACTTCTGTGTTACAGCAGCAATAGAGAACAAACAACATAACACCATAAGAACAGACACATAAAAACAGAACTTCATAAAAACAATCGAATATTCATTCATTTTCTACCGCTTAGTCCCTGAACGGGGTCACGGGTGGGGCCAGAGCCAATCCCGGCCGGCAATCGGGCGAAGGCGGGTTACACCCTGGACATGTGGCCAATCCATCGCAGGCCTAACAC